>NW_026890151.1:0-13880 GCF_033153115.1 Saccostrea echinata
TCTGCTTCAAAATATGCACACAAAAACTTCTGTCAGAGTGCTCTGTATGTATTCTTGACTGCTCTGGAGTAAGGGAGATAAATGCATATATCTCCAGCAATAAGGGGAATTAGATCACCAAACTTAAGGATGTTGGTGGCAGTTATTTAAGAAATCTCAGGTGCAAAAATGAAAAAAATCTGACAACTTCAAGGGTCCTTCAAGGTATCACACTGGTAATTGACCAATCAAAATGAACTTAGTCAATTGTAGTTCCATACATATAAAATTAATTTTTCTTTCTTTTGATAATTTTTTTAATTTTCTTCCAGGCTATTTTTACAACTTTGGTACCTGTGCCTATTAAATTTAATGTACTTTGTAAATAAATAAAGTTTTTTGACAGGAACTATTTTTTTCAGGGCATAGGAGGCTACTTCCTGGGGTGCACTGGAGCTGTTTATAAACACATTGAAAACACGTGGATTTGAGGGTAGCCCTGTTTGCAGATGGAAAAAATCAGAAAATGCCGTGTAGGTACCCTGTTTTTTGGACTCGGCTAATGAGAGAGGTAATGTTTTATACTTCCTGCTAAATATTTTTTCATGAATTAATTTACCTGATTTTTTAAGATTTTTTTTCCTATATAGAAACATATAGTGAAAACAATTACCGGTGTGATACCTTGAAGGTGATTGTGTAAAATCATCTGCATCAATATAAAAGGCTGTTTTAATTTTTAAAAGGCATATTTCAACAAAATATGTCATTTTATGAACTTTCTGTGTGAAAGCACATATTTTAAAAATTAGAAGTAGAGTTGAATTGAATCTTTAGACATTTCTCTGAAAAATACTTATAATATATCATGTTTTACCCTCAAAACTTTAAATTATGACTTTCAAAGTAGGATTATGCATCTGACATGTAGAAAGAAGTTAGAAAATGTTGGTTTTTTATTTTAGATGACTTTAAACTATGTGCACCACCTGACCGCAGTCAATTATAGTGTCTACAGACTTTGCCGTAAAAGTACTTTAGGCTGATTTTTTCAAGAAAAGACTAATTCTGGGATTGCGAATGAGTTTTCAACAAAAGTGACAACTGCGATAAAATGTGAAGAAGTAAAACATTTTTTCACAGAGTGATAAATTTTACAGAGAGTGGATTTACTTTCATTTTATTCACCTGAAGTAATGCATGTATTACTGCAGTGGAGGAATATAAATAATGAAATGAGGTAAATTTGTCTAATAAAAATAATGCACAAGTAAAATTTATTTAGAATTTTTCAAAAATAAGAAGCTTATGACCAAAAAATGCATAAATACTGTCAGGGCATGAGAGTGAATACTTATTCAGAGTTCTAATCATGTAGCACACATGTAGTACAGAATGTCACTTAGCACCATGGTATGCCTGTTATGGTTCTCTGGACTTTTTGCATGCTTACGCAGCTGACATCCATGATTTTTCAGTTTGTCGGAGAATGTGTTTTGTCATGTTAGCACTTTTATGTAGGTTTTGACTCTCTCTTTTAAATTAAGTCTCAGTCAGGATGCTTATTTCAGCATGATTTGTTAAGCATATTAATATACTGAAATATTAATAAATTACAAATTAAAGTGATGAAGAAATTTGATACATTTACACAATCAAAATATCAGAATAACCATAATTCAGCTAATAAAGTGCCCTGTTTTTCTTATGTCACTTCCTATAAATTTTATCAGCAGTTTTTGTACACCCACCCACCCCCAAGAACCATGTAGGATGGCCTGATATTAGTCTTTTTGTTGCATTTTTTCACATTTGAAAGTGTTAAAACTCATAAAAATGTTTAAGATTTATATTTTGAAATTTAAATGTTGAATTTTTATGTAAATTTGGTGAAACCAAAAGCTGTAATCTTGAATTAATCATGCAAATTCATCAAACACCTTTGGAATTCCTGAGTAATTCAATGAAAAGAGGATAATTATGCATGTTCAATTGGAATTTCATGGCTAATTTGTGTCTGCAGAGAAAGCCAGTTACATAAATCCAAACAATAAATTACATCTGAATTGTTTCCTCCATTTTCTTATCATCAAAGCAAGTTTAATGGAGTGTCAGAGCTGTCCAGATTCTCCCTAGGTGCTGATATCATTTGGACTGCCCTGTGTTACAACACAGCTTTTAGATAAACTTCTGCACATCAGCTTGTAGACAAGTACCTAGGCTTTATTTGGAACATAAATTGACCAGATGCAGATTTTATTATCAGTCTAATATTTAACAATTTCTGTGAATTCTGTCATTCTTAGGAGGGCAAAATGCAATTTTGTTATGTAATAATTGCATAATGGTCTCAGACTTGTGAACTATTTTTTGTTTGTTGTGAAGAACAATGTATATACTCTCCACGGATAAGAAATTGTTTGCCAGACTTAGTCTATTAATGATGAAATTCTGCTTCAAAATATGCACACAAAAACTTCTGTCAGAGTGCTCTGTATGTATTCTTGACTGCTCTGGAGTAAGGGAGATAAATGCATATATCTCCAGCAATAAGGGGAATTAGATCACCAAACTTAAGGATGTTGGTGGCAGTTATTTAAGAAATCTCAGGTGCAAAAATGAAAAAAATCTGACAACTTCAAGGGTCCTTCAAGGTATCACACTGGTAATTGACCAATCAAAATGAACTTAGTCAATTGTAGTTCCATACATATAAAATTAATTTTTCTTTCTTTTGATAATTTTTTTAATTTTCTTCCAGGCTATTTTTACAACTTTGGTACCTGTGCCTATTAAATTTAATGTACTTTGTAAATAAATAAAGTTTTTTGACAGGAACTATTTTTTTCAGGGCATAGGAGGCTACTTCCTGGGGTGCACTGGAGCTGTTTATAAACACATTGAAAACACGTGGATTTGAGGGTAGCCCTGTTTGCAGATGGAAAAAATCAGAAAATGCCGTGTAGGTACCCTGTTTTTTGGACTCGGCTAATGAGAGAGGTAATGTTTTATACTTCCTGCTAAATATTTTTTCATGAATTAATTTACCTGATTTTTTAAGATTTTTTTTCCTATATAGAAACATATAGTGAAAACAATTACCGGTGTGATACCTTGAAGGTGATTGTGTAAAATCATCTGCATCAATATAAAAGGCTGTTTTAATTTTTAAAAGGCATATTTCAACAAAATATGTCATTTTATGAACTTTCTGTGTGAAAGCACATATTTTAAAAATTAGAAGTAGAGTTGAATTGAATCTTTAGACATTTCTCTGAAAAATACTTATAATATATCATGTTTTACCCTCAAAACTTTAAATTATGACTTTCAAAGTAGGATTATGCATCTGACATGTAGAAAGAAGTTAGAAAATGTTGGTTTTTTATTTTAGATGACTTTAAACTATGTGCACCACCTGACCGCAGTCAATTATAGTGTCTACAGACTTTGCCGTAAAAGTACTTTAGGCTGATTTTTTCAAGAAAAGACTAATTCTGGGATTGCGAATGAGTTTTCAACAAAAGTGACAACTGCGATAAAATGTGAAGAAGTAAAACATTTTTTCACAGAGTGATAAATTTTACAGAGAGTGGATTTACTTTCATTTTATTCACCTGAAGTAATGCATGTATTACTGCAGTGGAGGAATATAAATAATGAAATGAGGTAAATTTGTCTAATAAAAATAATGCACAAGTAAAATTTATTTAGAATTTTTCAAAAATAAGAAGCTTATGACCAAAAAATGCATAAATACTGTCAGGGCATGAGAGTGAATACTTATTCAGAGTTCTAATCATGTAGCACACATGTAGTACAGAATGTCACTTAGCACCATGGTATGCCTGTTATGGTTCTCTGGACTTTTTGCATGCTTACGCAGCTGACATCCATGATTTTTCAGTTTGTCGGAGAATGTGTTTTGTCATGTTAGCACTTTTATGTAGGTTTTGACTCTCTCTTTTAAATTAAGTCTCAGTCAGGATGCTTATTTCAGCATGATTTGTTAAGCATATTAATATACTGAAATATTAATAAATTACAAATTAAAGTGATGAAGAAATTTGATACATTTACACAATCAAAATATCAGAATAACCATAATTCAGCTAATAAAGTGCCCTGTTTTTCTTATGTCACTTCCTATAAATTTTATCAGCAGTTTTTGTACACCCACCCACCCCCAAGAACCATGTAGGATGGCCTGATATTAGTCTTTTTGTTGCATTTTTTCACATTTGAAAGTGTTAAAACTCATAAAAATGTTTAAGATTTATATTTTGAAATTTAAATGTTGAATTTTTATGTAAATTTGGTGAAACCAAAAGCTGTAATCTTGAATTAATCATGCAAATTCATCAAACACCTTTGGAATTCCTGAGTAATTCAATGAAAAGAGGATAATTATGCATGTTCAATTGGAATTTCATGGCTAATTTGTGTCTGCAGAGAAAGCCAGTTACATAAATCCAAACAATAAATTACATCTGAATTGTTTCCTCCATTTTCTTATCATCAAAGCAAGTTTAATGGAGTGTCAGAGCTGTCCAGATTCTCCCTAGGTGCTGATATCATTTGGACTGCCCTGTGTTACAACACAGCTTTTAGATAAACTTCTGCACATCAGCTTGTAGACAAGTACCTAGGCTTTATTTGGAACATAAATTGACCAGATGCAGATTTTATTATCAGTCTAATATTTAACAATTTCTGTGAATTCTGTCATTCTTAGGAGGGCAAAATGCAATTTTGTTATGTAATAATTGCATAATGGTCTCAGACTTGTGAACTATTTTTTGTTTGTTGTGAAGAACAATGTATATACTCTCCACGGATAAGAAATTGTTTGCCAGACTTAGTCTATTAATGATGAAATTCTGCTTCAAAATATGCACACAAAAACTTCTGTCAGAGTGCTCTGTATGTATTCTTGACTGCTCTGGAGTAAGGGAGATAAATGCATATATCTCCAGCAATAAGGGGAATTAGATCACCAAACTTAAGGATGTTGGTGGCAGTTATTTAAGAAATCTCAGGTGCAAAAATGAAAAAAATCTGACAACTTCAAGGGTCCTTCAAGGTATCACACTGGTAATTGACCAATCAAAATGAACTTAGTCAATTGTAGTTCCATACATATAAAATTAATTTTTCTTTCTTTTGATAATTTTTTTAATTTTCTTCCAGGCTATTTTTACAACTTTGGTACCTGTGCCTATTAAATTTAATGTACTTTGTAAATAAATAAAGTTTTTTGACAGGAACTATTTTTTTCAGGGCATAGGAGGCTACTTCCTGGGGTGCACTGGAGCTGTTTATAAACACATTGAAAACACGTGGATTTGAGGGTAGCCCTGTTTGCAGATGGAAAAAATCAGAAAATGCCGTGTAGGTACCCTGTTTTTTGGACTCGGCTAATGAGAGAGGTAATGTTTTATACTTCCTGCTAAATATTTTTTCATGAATTAATTTACCTGATTTTTTAAGATTTTTTTTCCTATATAGAAACATATAGTGAAAACAATTACCGGTGTGATACCTTGAAGGTGATTGTGTAAAATCATCTGCATCAATATAAAAGGCTGTTTTAATTTTTAAAAGGCATATTTCAACAAAATATGTCATTTTATGAACTTTCTGTGTGAAAGCACATATTTTAAAAATTAGAAGTAGAGTTGAATTGAATCTTTAGACATTTCTCTGAAAAATACTTATAATATATCATGTTTTACCCTCAAAACTTTAAATTATGACTTTCAAAGTAGGATTATGCATCTGACATGTAGAAAGAAGTTAGAAAATGTTGGTTTTTTATTTTAGATGACTTTAAACTATGTGCACCACCTGACCGCAGTCAATTATAGTGTCTACAGACTTTGCCGTAAAAGTACTTTAGGCTGATTTTTTCAAGAAAAGACTAATTCTGGGATTGCGAATGAGTTTTCAACAAAAGTGACAACTGCGATAAAATGTGAAGAAGTAAAACATTTTTTCACAGAGTGATAAATTTTACAGAGAGTGGATTTACTTTCATTTTATTCACCTGAAGTAATGCATGTATTACTGCAGTGGAGGAATATAAATAATGAAATGAGGTAAATTTGTCTAATAAAAATAATGCACAAGTAAAATTTATTTAGAATTTTTCAAAAATAAGAAGCTTATGACCAAAAAATGCATAAATACTGTCAGGGCATGAGAGTGAATACTTATTCAGAGTTCTAATCATGTAGCACACATGTAGTACAGAATGTCACTTAGCACCATGGTATGCCTGTTATGGTTCTCTGGACTTTTTGCATGCTTACGCAGCTGACATCCATGATTTTTCAGTTTGTCGGAGAATGTGTTTTGTCATGTTAGCACTTTTATGTAGGTTTTGACTCTCTCTTTTAAATTAAGTCTCAGTCAGGATGCTTATTTCAGCATGATTTGTTAAGCATATTAATATACTGAAATATTAATAAATTACAAATTAAAGTGATGAAGAAATTTGATACATTTACACAATCAAAATATCAGAATAACCATAATTCAGCTAATAAAGTGCCCTGTTTTTCTTATGTCACTTCCTATAAATTTTATCAGCAGTTTTTGTACACCCACCCACCCCCAAGAACCATGTAGGATGGCCTGATATTAGTCTTTTTGTTGCATTTTTTCACATTTGAAAGTGTTAAAACTCATAAAAATGTTTAAGATTTATATTTTGAAATTTAAATGTTGAATTTTTATGTAAATTTGGTGAAACCAAAAGCTGTAATCTTGAATTAATCATGCAAATTCATCAAACACCTTTGGAATTCCTGAGTAATTCAATGAAAAGAGGATAATTATGCATGTTCAATTGGAATTTCATGGCTAATTTGTGTCTGCAGAGAAAGCCAGTTACATAAATCCAAACAATAAATTACATCTGAATTGTTTCCTCCATTTTCTTATCATCAAAGCAAGTTTAATGGAGTGTCAGAGCTGTCCAGATTCTCCCTAGGTGCTGATATCATTTGGACTGCCCTGTGTTACAACACAGCTTTTAGATAAACTTCTGCACATCAGCTTGTAGACAAGTACCTAGGCTTTATTTGGAACATAAATTGACCAGATGCAGATTTTATTATCAGTCTAATATTTAACAATTTCTGTGAATTCTGTCATTCTTAGGAGGGCAAAATGCAATTTTGTTATGTAATAATTGCATAATGGTCTCAGACTTGTGAACTATTTTTTGTTTGTTGTGAAGAACAATGTATATACTCTCCACGGATAAGAAATTGTTTGCCAGACTTAGTCTATTAATGATGAAATTCTGCTTCAAAATATGCACACAAAAACTTCTGTCAGAGTGCTCTGTATGTATTCTTGACTGCTCTGGAGTAAGGGAGATAAATGCATATATCTCCAGCAATAAGGGGAATTAGATCACCAAACTTAAGGATGTTGGTGGCAGTTATTTAAGAAATCTCAGGTGCAAAAATGAAAAAAATCTGACAACTTCAAGGGTCCTTCAAGGTATCACACTGGTAATTGACCAATCAAAATGAACTTAGTCAATTGTAGTTCCATACATATAAAATTAATTTTTCTTTCTTTTGATAATTTTTTTAATTTTCTTCCAGGCTATTTTTACAACTTTGGTACCTGTGCCTATTAAATTTAATGTACTTTGTAAATAAATAAAGTTTTTTGACAGGAACTATTTTTTTCAGGGCATAGGAGGCTACTTCCTGGGGTGCACTGGAGCTGTTTATAAACACATTGAAAACACGTGGATTTGAGGGTAGCCCTGTTTGCAGATGGAAAAAATCAGAAAATGCCGTGTAGGTACCCTGTTTTTTGGACTCGGCTAATGAGAGAGGTAATGTTTTATACTTCCTGCTAAATATTTTTTCATGAATTAATTTACCTGATTTTTTAAGATTTTTTTTCCTATATAGAAACATATAGTGAAAACAATTACCGGTGTGATACCTTGAAGGTGATTGTGTAAAATCATCTGCATCAATATAAAAGGCTGTTTTAATTTTTAAAAGGCATATTTCAACAAAATATGTCATTTTATGAACTTTCTGTGTGAAAGCACATATTTTAAAAATTAGAAGTAGAGTTGAATTGAATCTTTAGACATTTCTCTGAAAAATACTTATAATATATCATGTTTTACCCTCAAAACTTTAAATTATGACTTTCAAAGTAGGATTATGCATCTGACATGTAGAAAGAAGTTAGAAAATGTTGGTTTTTTATTTTAGATGACTTTAAACTATGTGCACCACCTGACCGCAGTCAATTATAGTGTCTACAGACTTTGCCGTAAAAGTACTTTAGGCTGATTTTTTCAAGAAAAGACTAATTCTGGGATTGCGAATGAGTTTTCAACAAAAGTGACAACTGCGATAAAATGTGAAGAAGTAAAACATTTTTTCACAGAGTGATAAATTTTACAGAGAGTGGATTTACTTTCATTTTATTCACCTGAAGTAATGCATGTATTACTGCAGTGGAGGAATATAAATAATGAAATGAGGTAAATTTGTCTAATAAAAATAATGCACAAGTAAAATTTATTTAGAATTTTTCAAAAATAAGAAGCTTATGACCAAAAAATGCATAAATACTGTCAGGGCATGAGAGTGAATACTTATTCAGAGTTCTAATCATGTAGCACACATGTAGTACAGAATGTCACTTAGCACCATGGTATGCCTGTTATGGTTCTCTGGACTTTTTGCATGCTTACGCAGCTGACATCCATGATTTTTCAGTTTGTCGGAGAATGTGTTTTGTCATGTTAGCACTTTTATGTAGGTTTTGACTCTCTCTTTTAAATTAAGTCTCAGTCAGGATGCTTATTTCAGCATGATTTGTTAAGCATATTAATATACTGAAATATTAATAAATTACAAATTAAAGTGATGAAGAAATTTGATACATTTACACAATCAAAATATCAGAATAACCATAATTCAGCTAATAAAGTGCCCTGTTTTTCTTATGTCACTTCCTATAAATTTTATCAGCAGTTTTTGTACACCCACCCACCCCCAAGAACCATGTAGGATGGCCTGATATTAGTCTTTTTGTTGCATTTTTTCACATTTGAAAGTGTTAAAACTCATAAAAATGTTTAAGATTTATATTTTGAAATTTAAATGTTGAATTTTTATGTAAATTTGGTGAAACCAAAAGCTGTAATCTTGAATTAATCATGCAAATTCATCAAACACCTTTGGAATTCCTGAGTAATTCAATGAAAAGAGGATAATTATGCATGTTCAATTGGAATTTCATGGCTAATTTGTGTCTGCAGAGAAAGCCAGTTACATAAATCCAAACAATAAATTACATCTGAATTGTTTCCTCCATTTTCTTATCATCAAAGCAAGTTTAATGGAGTGTCAGAGCTGTCCAGATTCTCCCTAGGTGCTGATATCATTTGGACTGCCCTGTGTTACAACACAGCTTTTAGATAAACTTCTGCACATCAGCTTGTAGACAAGTACCTAGGCTTTATTTGGAACATAAATTGACCAGATGCAGATTTTATTATCAGTCTAATATTTAACAATTTCTGTGAATTCTGTCATTCTTAGGAGGGCAAAATGCAATTTTGTTATGTAATAATTGCATAATGGTCTCAGACTTGTGAACTATTTTTTGTTTGTTGTGAAGAACAATGTATATACTCTCCACGGATAAGAAATTGTTTGCCAGACTTAGTCTATTAATGATGAAATTCTGCTTCAAAATATGCACACAAAAACTTCTGTCAGAGTGCTCTGTATGTATTCTTGACTGCTCTGGAGTAAGGGAGATAAATGCATATATCTCCAGCAATAAGGGGAATTAGATCACCAAACTTAAGGATGTTGGTGGCAGTTATTTAAGAAATCTCAGGTGCAAAAATGAAAAAAATCTGACAACTTCAAGGGTCCTTCAAGGTATCACACTGGTAATTGACCAATCAAAATGAACTTAGTCAATTGTAGTTCCATACATATAAAATTAATTTTTCTTTCTTTTGATAATTTTTTTAATTTTCTTCCAGGCTATTTTTACAACTTTGGTACCTGTGCCTATTAAATTTAATGTACTTTGTAAATAAATAAAGTTTTTTGACAGGAACTATTTTTTTCAGGGCATAGGAGGCTACTTCCTGGGGTGCACTGGAGCTGTTTATAAACACATTGAAAACACGTGGATTTGAGGGTAGCCCTGTTTGCAGATGGAAAAAATCAGAAAATGCCGTGTAGGTACCCTGTTTTTTGGACTCGGCTAATGAGAGAGGTAATGTTTTATACTTCCTGCTAAATATTTTTTCATGAATTAATTTACCTGATTTTTTAAGATTTTTTTTCCTATATAGAAACATATAGTGAAAACAATTACCGGTGTGATACCTTGAAGGTGATTGTGTAAAATCATCTGCATCAATATAAAAGGCTGTTTTAATTTTTAAAAGGCATATTTCAACAAAATATGTCATTTTATGAACTTTCTGTGTGAAAGCACATATTTTAAAAATTAGAAGTAGAGTTGAATTGAATCTTTAGACATTTCTCTGAAAAATACTTATAATATATCATGTTTTACCCTCAAAACTTTAAATTATGACTTTCAAAGTAGGATTATGCATCTGACATGTAGAAAGAAGTTAGAAAATGTTGGTTTTTTATTTTAGATGACTTTAAACTATGTGCACCACCTGACCGCAGTCAATTATAGTGTCTACAGACTTTGCCGTAAAAGTACTTTAGGCTGATTTTTTCAAGAAAAGACTAATTCTGGGATTGCGAATGAGTTTTCAACAAAAGTGACAACTGCGATAAAATGTGAAGAAGTAAAACATTTTTTCACAGAGTGATAAATTTTACAGAGAGTGGATTTACTTTCATTTTATTCACCTGAAGTAATGCATGTATTACTGCAGTGGAGGAATATAAATAATGAAATGAGGTAAATTTGTCTAATAAAAATAATGCACAAGTAAAATTTATTTAGAATTTTTCAAAAATAAGAAGCTTATGACCAAAAAATGCATAAATACTGTCAGGGCATGAGAGTGAATACTTATTCAGAGTTCTAATCATGTAGCACACATGTAGTACAGAATGTCACTTAGCACCATGGTATGCCTGTTATGGTTCTCTGGACTTTTTGCATGCTTACGCAGCTGACATCCATGATTTTTCAGTTTGTCGGAGAATGTGTTTTGTCATGTTAGCACTTTTATGTAGGTTTTGACTCTCTCTTTTAAATTAAGTCTCAGTCAGGATGCTTATTTCAGCATGATTTGTTAAGCATATTAATATACTGAAATATTAATAAATTACAAATTAAAGTGATGGAGAAATTTGATACATTTACACAATCAAAATATCAGAATAACCATAATTCAGCTAATAAAGTGCCCTGTTTTTCTTATGTCACTTCCTATAAATTTTATCAGCAGTTTTTGTACACCCACCCACCCCCAAGAACCATGTAGGATGGCCTGATATTAGTCTTTTTGTTGCATTTTTTCACATTTGAAAGTGTTAAAACTCATAAAAATGTTTAAGATTTATATTTTGAAATTTAAATGTTGAATTTTTATGTAAATTTGGTGAAACCAAAAGCTGTAATCTTGAATTAATCATGCAAATTCATCAAACACCTTTGGAATTCCTGAGTAATTCAATGAAAAGAGGATAATTATGCATGTTCAATTGGAATTTCATGGCTAATTTGTGTCTGCAGAGAAAGCCAGTTACATAAATCCAAACAATAAATTACATCTGAATTGTTTCCTCCATTTTCTTATCATCAAAGCAAGTTTAATGGAGTGTCAGAGCTGTCCAGATTCTCCCTAGGTGCTGATATCATTTGGACTGCCCTGTGTTACAACACAGCTTTTAGATAAACTTCTGCACATCAGCTTGTAGACAAGTACCTAGGCTTTATTTGGAACATAAATTGACCAGATGCAGATTTTATTATCAGTCTAATATTTAACAATTTCTGTGAATTCTGTCATTCTTAGGAGGGCAAAATGCAATTTTGTTATGTAATAATTGCATAATGGTCTCAGACTTGTGAACTATTTTTTGTTTGTTGTGAAGAACAATGTATATACTCTCCACGGATAAGAAATTGTTTGCCAGACTTAGTCTATTAATGATGAAATTCTGCTTCAAAATATGCACACAAAAACTTCTGTCAGAGTGCTCTGTATGTATTCTTGACTGCTCTGGAGTAAGGGAGATAAATGCATATATCTCCAGCAATAAGGGGAATTAGATCACCAAACTTAAGGATGTTGGTGGCAGTTATTTAAGAAATCTCAGGTGCAAAAATGAAAAAAATCTGACAACTTCAAGGGTCCTTCAAGGTATCACACTGGTAATTGACCAATCAAAATGAACTTAGTCAATTGTAGTTCCATACATATAAAATTAATTTTTCTTTCTTTTGATAATTTTTTTAATTTTCTTCCAGGCTATTTTTACAACTTTGGTACCTGTGCCTATTAAATTTAATGTACTTTGTAAATAAATAAAGTTTTTTGACAGGAACTATTTTTTTCAGGGCATAGGAGGCTACTTCCTGGGGTGCACTGGAGCTGTTTATAAACACATTGAAAACACGTGGATTTGAGGGTAGCCCTGTTTGCAGATGGAAAAAATCAGAAAATGCCGTGTAGGTACCCTGTTTTTTGGACTCGGCTAATGAGAGAGGTAATGTTTTATACTTCCTGCTAAATATTTTTTCATGAATTAATTTACCTGATTTTTTAAGATTTTTTTTCCTATATAGAAACATATAGTGAAAACAATTACCGGTGTGATACCTTGAAGGTGATTGTGTAAAATCATCTGCATCAATATAAAAGGCTGTTTTAATTTTTAAAAGGCATATTTCAACAAAATATGTCATTTTATGAACTTTCTGTGTGAAAGCACATATTTTAAAAATTAGAAGTAGAGTTGAATTGAATCTTTAGACATTTCTCTGAAAAATACTTATAATATATCATGTTTTACCCTCAAAACTTTAAATTATGACTTTCAAAGTAGGATTATGCATCTGACATGTAGAAAGAAGTTAGAAAATGTTGGTTTTTTATTTTAGATGACTTTAAACTATGTGCACCACCTGACCGCAGTCAATTATAGTGTCTACAGACTTTGCCGTAAAAGTACTTTAGGCTGATTTTTTCAAGAAAAGACTAATTCTGGGATTGCGAATGAGTTTTCAACAAAAGTGACAACTGCGATAAAATGTGAAGAAGTAAAACATTTTTTCACAGAGTGATAAATTTTACAGAGAGTGGATTTACTTTCATTTTATTCACCTGAAGTAATGCATGTATTACTGCAGTGGAGGAATATAAATAATGAAATGAGGTAAATTTGTCTAATAAAAATAATGCACAAGTAAAATTTATTTAGAATTTTTCAAAAATAAGAAGCTTATGACCAAAAAATGCATAAATACTGTCAGGGCATGAGAGTGAATACTTATTCAGAGTTCTAATCATGTAGCACACATGTAGTACAGAATGTCACTTAGCACCATGGTATGCCTGTTATGGTTCTCTGGACTTTTTGCATGCTTACGCAGCTGACATCCATGATTTTTCAGTTTGTCGGAGAATGTGTTTTGTCATGTTAGCACTTTTATGTAGGTTTTGACTCTCTCTTTTAAATTAAGTCTCAGTCAGGATGCTTATTTCAGCATGATTTGTTAAGCATATTAATATACTGAAATATTAATAAATTACAAATTAAAGTGATGAAGAAATTTGATACATTTACACAATCAAAATATCAGAATAACCATAATTCAGCTAATAAAGTGCCCTGTTTTTCTTATGTCACTTCCTATAAATTTTATCAGCAGTTTTTGTACACCCACCCACC
>NW_026890152.1:0-21054 GCF_033153115.1 Saccostrea echinata
AAGGTGATTGTGTAAAATCATCTGCATCAATATAAAAGGCTGTTTTAATTTTTAAAAGGCATATTTCAACAAAATATGTCATTTTATGAACTTTCTGTGTGAAAGCACATATTTTAAAAATTAGAAGTAGAGTTGAATTGAATCTTTAGACATTTCTCTGAAAAATACTTATAATATATCATGTTTTACCCTCAAAACTTTAAATTATGACTTTCAAAGTAGGATTATGCATCTGACATGTAGAAAGAAGTTAGAAAATGTTGGTTTTTTATTTTAGATGACTTTAAACTATGTGCACCACCTGACCGCAGTCAATTATAGTGTCTACAGACTTTGCCGTAAAAGTACTTTAGGCTGATTTTTTCAAGAAAAGACTAATTCTGGGATTGCGAATGAGTTTTCAACAAAAGTGACAACTGCGATAAAATGTGAAGAAGTAAAACATTTTTTCACAGAGTGATAAATTTTACAGAGAGTGGATTTACTTTCATTTTATTCACCTGAAGTAATGCATGTATTACTGCAGTGGAGGAATATAAATAATGAAATGAGGTAAATTTGTCTAATAAAAATAATGCACAAGTAAAATTTATTTAGAATTTTTCAAAAATAAGAAGCTTATGACCAAAAAATGCATAAATACTGTCAGGGCATGAGAGTGAATACTTATTCAGAGTTCTAATCATGTAGCACACATGTAGTACAGAATGTCACTTAGCACCATGGTATGCCTGTTATGGTTCTCTGGACTTTTTGCATGCTTACGCAGCTGACATCCATGATTTTTCAGTTTGTCGGAGAATGTGTTTTGTCATGTTAGCACTTTTATGTAGGTTTTGACTCTCTCTTTTAAATTAAGTCTCAGTCAGGATGCTTATTTCAGCATGATTTGTTAAGCATATTAATATACTGAAATATTAATAAATTACAAATTAAAGTGATGAAGAAATTTGATACATTTACACAATCAAAATATCAGAATAACCATAATTCAGCTAATAAAGTGCCCTGTTTTTCTTATGTCACTTCCTATAAATTTTATCAGCAGTTTTTGTACACCCACCCACCCCCAAGAACCATGTAGGATGGCCTGATATTAGTCTTTTTGTTGCATTTTTTCACATTTGAAAGTGTTAAAACTCATAAAAATGTTTAAGATTTATATTTTGAAATTTAAATGTTGAATTTTTATGTAAATTTGGTGAAACCAAAAGCTGTAATCTTGAATTAATCATGCAAATTCATCAAACACCTTTGGAATTCCTGAGTAATTCAATGAAAAGAGGATAATTATGCATGTTCAATTGGAATTTCATGGCTAATTTGTGTCTGCAGAGAAAGCCAGTTACATAAATCCAAACAATAAATTACATCTGAATTGTTTCCTCCATTTTCTTATCATCAAAGCAAGTTTAATGGAGTGTCAGAGCTGTCCAGATTCTCCCTAGGTGCTGATATCATTTGGACTGCCCTGTGTTACAACACAGCTTTTAGATAAACTTCTGCACATCAGCTTGTAGACAAGTACCTAGGCTTTATTTGGAACATAAATTGACCAGATGCAGATTTTATTATCAGTCTAATATTTAACAATTTCTGTGAATTCTGTCATTCTTAGGAGGGCAAAATGCAATTTTGTTATGTAATAATTGCATAATGGTCTCAGACTTGTGAACTATTTTTTGTTTGTTGTGAAGAACAATGTATATACTCTCCACGGATAAGAAATTGTTTGCCAGACTTAGTCTATTAATGATGAAATTCTGCTTCAAAATATGCACACAAAAACTTCTGTCAGAGTGCTCTGTATGTATTCTTGACTGCTCTGGAGTAAGGGAGATAAATGCATATATCTCCAGCAATAAGGGGAATTAGATCACCAAACTTAAGGATGTTGGTGGCAGTTATTTAAGAAATCTCAGGTGCAAAAATGAAAAAAATCTGACAACTTCAAGGGTCCTTCAAGGTATCACACTGGTAATTGACCAATCAAAATGAACTTAGTCAATTGTAGTTCCATACATATAAAATTAATTTTTCTTTCTTTTGATAATTTTTTTAATTTTCTTCCAGGCTATTTTTACAACTTTGGTACCTGTGCCTATTAAATTTAATGTACTTTGTAAATAAATAAAGTTTTTTGACAGGAACTATTTTTTTCAGGGCATAGGAGGCTACTTCCTGGGGTGCACTGGAGCTGTTTATAAACACATTGAAAACACGTGGATTTGAGGGTAGCCCTGTTTGCAGATGGAAAAAATCAGAAAATGCCGTGTAGGTACCCTGTTTTTTGGACTCGGCTAATGAGAGAGGTAATGTTTTATACTTCCTGCTAAATATTTTTTCATGAATTAATTTACCTGATTTTTTAAGATTTTTTTTCCTATATAGAAACATATAGTGAAAACAATTACCGGTGTGATACCTTGAAGGTGATTGTGTAAAATCATCTGCATCAATATAAAAGGCTGTTTTAATTTTTAAAAGGCATATTTCAACAAAATATGTCATTTTATGAACTTTCTGTGTGAAAGCACATATTTTAAAAATTAGAAGTAGAGTTGAATTGAATCTTTAGACATTTCTCTGAAAAATACTTATAATATATCATGTTTTACCCTCAAAACTTTAAATTATGACTTTCAAAGTAGGATTATGCATCTGACATGTAGAAAGAAGTTAGAAAATGTTGGTTTTTTATTTTAGATGACTTTAAACTATGTGCACCACCTGACCGCAGTCAATTATAGTGTCTACAGACTTTGCCGTAAAAGTACTTTAGGCTGATTTTTTCAAGAAAAGACTAATTCTGGGATTGCGAATGAGTTTTCAACAAAAGTGACAACTGCGATAAAATGTGAAGAAGTAAAACATTTTTTCACAGAGTGATAAATTTTACAGAGAGTGGATTTACTTTCATTTTATTCACCTGAAGTAATGCATGTATTACTGCAGTGGAGGAATATAAATAATGAAATGAGGTAAATTTGTCTAATAAAAATAATGCACAAGTAAAATTTATTTAGAATTTTTCAAAAATAAGAAGCTTATGACCAAAAAATGCATAAATACTGTCAGGGCATGAGAGTGAATACTTATTCAGAGTTCTAATCATGTAGCACACATGTAGTACAGAATGTCACTTAGCACCATGGTATGCCTGTTATGGTTCTCTGGACTTTTTGCATGCTTACGCAGCTGACATCCATGATTTTTCAGTTTGTCGGAGAATGTGTTTTGTCATGTTAGCACTTTTATGTAGGTTTTGACTCTCTCTTTTAAATTAAGTCTCAGTCAGGATGCTTATTTCAGCATGATTTGTTAAGCATATTAATATACTGAAATATTAATAAATTACAAATTAAAGTGATGAAGAAATTTGATACATTTACACAATCAAAATATCAGAATAACCATAATTCAGCTAATAAAGTGCCCTGTTTTTCTTATGTCACTTCCTATAAATTTTATCAGCAGTTTTTGTACACCCACCCACCCCCAAGAACCATGTAGGATGGCCTGATATTAGTCTTTTTGTTGCATTTTTTCACATTTGAAAGTGTTAAAACTCATAAAAATGTTTAAGATTTATATTTTGAAATTTAAATGTTGAATTTTTATGTAAATTTGGTGAAACCAAAAGCTGTAATCTTGAATTAATCATGCAAATTCATCAAACACCTTTGGAATTCCTGAGTAATTCAATGAAAAGAGGATAATTATGCATGTTCAATTGGAATTTCATGGCTAATTTGTGTCTGCAGAGAAAGCCAGTTACATAAATCCAAACAATAAATTACATCTGAATTGTTTCCTCCATTTTCTTATCATCAAAGCAAGTTTAATGGAGTGTCAGAGCTGTCCAGATTCTCCCTAGGTGCTGATATCATTTGGACTGCCCTGTGTTACAACACAGCTTTTAGATAAACTTCTGCACATCAGCTTGTAGACAAGTACCTAGGCTTTATTTGGAACATAAATTGACCAGATGCAGATTTTATTATCAGTCTAATATTTAACAATTTCTGTGAATTCTGTCATTCTTAGGAGGGCAAAATGCAATTTTGTTATGTAATAATTGCATAATGGTCTCAGACTTGTGAACTATTTTTTGTTTGTTGTGAAGAACAATGTATATACTCTCCACGGATAAGAAATTGTTTGCCAGACTTAGTCTATTAATGATGAAATTCTGCTTCAAAATATGCACACAAAAACTTCTGTCAGAGTGCTCTGTATGTATTCTTGACTGCTCTGGAGTAAGGGAGATAAATGCATATATCTCCAGCAATAAGGGGAATTAGATCACCAAACTTAAGGATGTTGGTGGCAGTTATTTAAGAAATCTCAGGTGCAAAAATGAAAAAAATCTGACAACTTCAAGGGTCCTTCAAGGTATCACACTGGTAATTGACCAATCAAAATGAACTTAGTCAATTGTAGTTCCATACATATAAAATTAATTTTTCTTTCTTTTGATAATTTTTTTAATTTTCTTCCAGGCTATTTTTACAACTTTGGTACCTGTGCCTATTAAATTTAATGTACTTTGTAAATAAATAAAGTTTTTTGACAGGAACTATTTTTTTCAGGGCATAGGAGGCTACTTCCTGGGGTGCACTGGAGCTGTTTATAAACACATTGAAAACACGTGGATTTGAGGGTAGCCCTGTTTGCAGATGGAAAAAATCAGAAAATGCCGTGTAGGTACCCTGTTTTTTGGACTCGGCTAATGAGAGAGGTAATGTTTTATACTTCCTGCTAAATATTTTTTCATGAATTAATTTACCTGATTTTTTAAGATTTTTTTTCCTATATAGAAACATATAGTGAAAACAATTACCGGTGTGATACCTTGAAGGTGATTGTGTAAAATCATCTGCATCAATATAAAAGGCTGTTTTAATTTTTAAAAGGCATATTTCAACAAAATATGTCATTTTATGAACTTTCTGTGTGAAAGCACATATTTTAAAAATTAGAAGTAGAGTTGAATTGAATCTTTAGACATTTCTCTGAAAAATACTTATAATATATCATGTTTTACCCTCAAAACTTTAAATTATGACTTTCAAAGTAGGATTATGCATCTGACATGTAGAAAGAAGTTAGAAAATGTTGGTTTTTTATTTTAGATGACTTTAAACTATGTGCACCACCTGACCGCAGTCAATTATAGTGTCTACAGACTTTGCCGTAAAAGTACTTTAGGCTGATTTTTTCAAGAAAAGACTAATTCTGGGATTGCGAATGAGTTTTCAACAAAAGTGACAACTGCGATAAAATGTGAAGAAGTAAAACATTTTTTCACAGAGTGATAAATTTTACAGAGAGTGGATTTACTTTCATTTTATTCACCTGAAGTAATGCATGTATTACTGCAGTGGAGGAATATAAATAATGAAATGAGGTAAATTTGTCTAATAAAAATAATGCACAAGTAAAATTTATTTAGAATTTTTCAAAAATAAGAAGCTTATGACCAAAAAATGCATAAATACTGTCAGGGCATGAGAGTGAATACTTATTCAGAGTTCTAATCATGTAGCACACATGTAGTACAGAATGTCACTTAGCACCATGGTATGCCTGTTATGGTTCTCTGGACTTTTTGCATGCTTACGCAGCTGACATCCATGATTTTTCAGTTTGTCGGAGAATGTGTTTTGTCATGTTAGCACTTTTATGTAGGTTTTGACTCTCTCTTTTAAATTAAGTCTCAGTCAGGATGCTTATTTCAGCATGATTTGTTAAGCATATTAATATACTGAAATATTAATAAATTACAAATTAAAGTGATGAAGAAATTTGATACATTTACACAATCAAAATATCAGAATAACCATAATTCAGCTAATAAAGTGCCCTGTTTTTCTTATGTCACTTCCTATAAATTTTATCAGCAGTTTTTGTACACCCACCCACCCCCAAGAACCATGTAGGATGGCCTGATATTAGTCTTTTTGTTGCATTTTTTCACATTTGAAAGTGTTAAAACTCATAAAAATGTTTAAGATTTATATTTTGAAATTTAAATGTTGAATTTTTATGTAAATTTGGTGAAACCAAAAGCTGTAATCTTGAATTAATCATGCAAATTCATCAAACACCTTTGGAATTCCTGAGTAATTCAATGAAAAGAGGATAATTATGCATGTTCAATTGGAATTTCATGGCTAATTTGTGTCTGCAGAGAAAGCCAGTTACATAAATCCAAACAATAAATTACATCTGAATTGTTTCCTCCATTTTCTTATCATCAAAGCAAGTTTAATGGAGTGTCAGAGCTGTCCAGATTCTCCCTAGGTGCTGATATCATTTGGACTGCCCTGTGTTACAACACAGCTTTTAGATAAACTTCTGCACATCAGCTTGTAGACAAGTACCTAGGCTTTATTTGGAACATAAATTGACCAGATGCAGATTTTATTATCAGTCTAATATTTAACAATTTCTGTGAATTCTGTCATTCTTAGGAGGGCAAAATGCAATTTTGTTATGTAATAATTGCATAATGGTCTCAGACTTGTGAACTATTTTTTGTTTGTTGTGAAGAACAATGTATATACTCTCCACGGATAAGAAATTGTTTGCCAGACTTAGTCTATTAATGATGAAATTCTGCTTCAAAATATGCACACAAAAACTTCTGTCAGAGTGCTCTGTATGTATTCTTGACTGCTCTGGAGTAAGGGAGATAAATGCATATATCTCCAGCAATAAGGGGAATTAGATCACCAAACTTAAGGATGTTGGTGGCAGTTATTTAAGAAATCTCAGGTGCAAAAATGAAAAAAATCTGACAACTTCAAGGGTCCTTCAAGGTATCACACTGGTAATTGACCAATCAAAATGAACTTAGTCAATTGTAGTTCCATACATATAAAATTAATTTTTCTTTCTTTTGATAATTTTTTTAATTTTCTTCCAGGCTATTTTTACAACTTTGGTACCTGTGCCTATTAAATTTAATGTACTTTGTAAATAAATAAAGTTTTTTGACAGGAACTATTTTTTTCAGGGCATAGGAGGCTACTTCCTGGGGTGCACTGGAGCTGTTTATAAACACATTGAAAACACGTGGATTTGAGGGTAGCCCTGTTTGCAGATGGAAAAAATCAGAAAATGCCGTGTAGGTACCCTGTTTTTTGGACTCGGCTAATGAGAGAGGTAATGTTTTATACTTCCTGCTAAATATTTTTTCATGAATTAATTTACCTGATTTTTTAAGATTTTTTTTCCTATATAGAAACATATAGTGAAAACAATTACCGGTGTGATACCTTGAAGGTGATTGTGTAAAATCATCTGCATCAATATAAAAGGCTGTTTTAATTTTTAAAAGGCATATTTCAACAAAATATGTCATTTTATGAACTTTCTGTGTGAAAGCACATATTTTAAAAATTAGAAGTAGAGTTGAATTGAATCTTTAGACATTTCTCTGAAAAATACTTATAATATATCATGTTTTACCCTCAAAACTTTAAATTATGACTTTCAAAGTAGGATTATGCATCTGACATGTAGAAAGAAGTTAGAAAATGTTGGTTTTTTATTTTAGATGACTTTAAACTATGTGCACCACCTGACCGCAGTCAATTATAGTGTCTACAGACTTTGCCGTAAAAGTACTTTAGGCTGATTTTTTCAAGAAAAGACTAATTCTGGGATTGCGAATGAGTTTTCAACAAAAGTGACAACTGCGATAAAATGTGAAGAAGTAAAACATTTTTTCACAGAGTGATAAATTTTACAGAGAGTGGATTTACTTTCATTTTATTCACCTGAAGTAATGCATGTATTACTGCAGTGGAGGAATATAAATAATGAAATGAGGTAAATTTGTCTAATAAAAATAATGCACAAGTAAAATTTATTTAGAATTTTTCAAAAATAAGAAGCTTATGACCAAAAAATGCATAAATACTGTCAGGGCATGAGAGTGAATACTTATTCAGAGTTCTAATCATGTAGCACACATGTAGTACAGAATGTCACTTAGCACCATGGTATGCCTGTTATGGTTCTCTGGACTTTTTGCATGCTTACGCAGCTGACATCCATGATTTTTCAGTTTGTCGGAGAATGTGTTTTGTCATGTTAGCACTTTTATGTAGGTTTTGACTCTCTCTTTTAAATTAAGTCTCAGTCAGGATGCTTATTTCAGCATGATTTGTTAAGCATATTAATATACTGAAATATTAATAAATTACAAATTAAAGTGATGAAGAAATTTGATACATTTACACAATCAAAATATCAGAATAACCATAATTCAGCTAATAAAGTGCCCTGTTTTTCTTATGTCACTTCCTATAAATTTTATCAGCAGTTTTTGTACACCCACCCACCCCCAAGAACCATGTAGGATGGCCTGATATTAGTCTTTTTGTTGCATTTTTTCACATTTGAAAGTGTTAAAACTCATAAAAATGTTTAAGATTTATATTTTGAAATTTAAATGTTGAATTTTTATGTAAATTTGGTGAAACCAAAAGCTGTAATCTTGAATTAATCATGCAAATTCATCAAACACCTTTGGAATTCCTGAGTAATTCAATGAAAAGAGGATAATTATGCATGTTCAATTGGAATTTCATGGCTAATTTGTGTCTGCAGAGAAAGCCAGTTACATAAATCCAAACAATAAATTACATCTGAATTGTTTCCTCCATTTTCTTATCATCAAAGCAAGTTTAATGGAGTGTCAGAGCTGTCCAGATTCTCCCTAGGTGCTGATATCATTTGGACTGCCCTGTGTTACAACACAGCTTTTAGATAAACTTCTGCACATCAGCTTGTAGACAAGTACCTAGGCTTTATTTGGAACATAAATTGACCAGATGCAGATTTTATTATCAGTCTAATATTTAACAATTTCTGTGAATTCTGTCATTCTTAGGAGGGCAAAATGCAATTTTGTTATGTAATAATTGCATAATGGTCTCAGACTTGTGAACTATTTTTTGTTTGTTGTGAAGAACAATGTATATACTCTCCACGGATAAGAAATTGTTTGCCAGACTTAGTCTATTAATGATGAAATTCTGCTTCAAAATATGCACACAAAAACTTCTGTCAGAGTGCTCTGTATGTATTCTTGACTGCTCTGGAGTAAGGGAGATAAATGCATATATCTCCAGCAATAAGGGGAATTAGATCACCAAACTTAAGGATGTTGGTGGCAGTTATTTAAGAAATCTCAGGTGCAAAAATGAAAAAAATCTGACAACTTCAAGGGTCCTTCAAGGTATCACACTGGTAATTGACCAATCAAAATGAACTTAGTCAATTGTAGTTCCATACATATAAAATTAATTTTTCTTTCTTTTGATAATTTTTTTAATTTTCTTCCAGGCTATTTTTACAACTTTGGTACCTGTGCCTATTAAATTTAATGTACTTTGTAAATAAATAAAGTTTTTTGACAGGAACTATTTTTTTCAGGGCATAGGAGGCTACTTCCTGGGGTGCACTGGAGCTGTTTATAAACACATTGAAAACACGTGGATTTGAGGGTAGCCCTGTTTGCAGATGGAAAAAATCAGAAAATGCCGTGTAGGTACCCTGTTTTTTGGACTCGGCTAATGAGAGAGGTAATGTTTTATACTTCCTGCTAAATATTTTTTCATGAATTAATTTACCTGATTTTTTAAGATTTTTTTTCCTATATAGAAACATATAGTGAAAACAATTACCGGTGTGATACCTTGAAGGTGATTGTGTAAAATCATCTGCATCAATATAAAAGGCTGTTTTAATTTTTAAAAGGCATATTTCAACAAAATATGTCATTTTATGAACTTTCTGTGTGAAAGCACATATTTTAAAAATTAGAAGTAGAGTTGAATTGAATCTTTAGACATTTCTCTGAAAAATACTTATAATATATCATGTTTTACCCTCAAAACTTTAAATTATGACTTTCAAAGTAGGATTATGCATCTGACATGTAGAAAGAAGTTAGAAAATGTTGGTTTTTTATTTTAGATGACTTTAAACTATGTGCACCACCTGACCGCAGTCAATTATAGTGTCTACAGACTTTGCCGTAAAAGTACTTTAGGCTGATTTTTTCAAGAAAAGACTAATTCTGGGATTGCGAATGAGTTTTCAACAAAAGTGACAACTGCGATAAAATGTGAAGAAGTAAAACATTTTTTCACAGAGTGATAAATTTTACAGAGAGTGGATTTACTTTCATTTTATTCACCTGAAGTAATGCATGTATTACTGCAGTGGAGGAATATAAATAATGAAATGAGGTAAATTTGTCTAATAAAAATAATGCACAAGTAAAA
Organism: Saccostrea echinata; assembly: GCF_033153115.1. Taxonomy (NCBI): domain Eukaryota; kingdom Metazoa; phylum Mollusca; class Bivalvia; order Ostreida; family Ostreidae; genus Saccostrea; species Saccostrea echinata. Next base: position 10,305 of record NW_026890152.1, read on the forward strand.
TTTATTTAGAATTTTTCAAAAATAAGAAGCTTATGACCAAAAAATGCATAAATACTGTCAGGGCATGAGAGTGAATACTTATTCAGAGTTCTAATCATGTAGCACACATGTAGTACAGAATGTCACTTAGCACCATGGTATGCCTGTTATGGTTCTCTGGACTTTTTGCATGCTTACGCAGCTGACATCCATGATTTTTCAGTTTGTCGGAGAATGTGTTTTGTCATGTTAGCACTTTTATGTAGGTTTTGACTCTCTCTTTTAAATTAAGTCTCAGTCAGGATGCTTATTTCAGCATGATTTGTTAAGCATATTAATATACTGAAATATTAATAAATTACAAATTAAAGTGATGAAGAAATTTGATACATTTACACAATCAAAATATCAGAATAACCATAATTCAGCTAATAAAGTGCCCTGTTTTTCTTATGTCACTTCCTATAAATTTTATCAGCAGTTTTTGTACACCCACCCACCCCCAAGAACCATGTAGGATGGCCTGATATTAGTCTTTTTGTTGCATTTTTTCACATTTGAAAGTGTTAAAACTCATAAAAATGTTTAAGATTTATATTTTGAAATTTAAATGTTGAATTTTTATGTAAATTTGGTGAAACCAAAAGCTGTAATCTTGAATTAATCATGCAAATTCATCAAACACCTTTGGAATTCCTGAGTAATTCAATGAAAAGAGGATAATTATGCATGTTCAATTGGAATTTCATGGCTAATTTGTGTCTGCAGAGAAAGCCAGTTACATAAATCCAAACAATAAATTACATCTGAATTGTTTCCTCCATTTTCTTATCATCAAAGCAAGTTTAATGGAGTGTCAGAGCTGTCCAGATTCTCCCTAGGTGCTGATATCATTTGGACTGCCCTGTGTTACAACACAGCTTTTAGATAAACTTCTGCACATCAGCTTGTAGACAAGTACCTAGGCTTTATTTGGAACATAAATTGACCAGATGCAGATTTTATTATCAGTCTAATATTTAACAATTTCTGTGAATTCTGTCATTCTTAGGAGGGCAAAATGCAATTTTGTTATGTAATAATTGCATAATGGTCTCAGACTTGTGAACTATTTTTTGTTTGTTGTGAAGAACAATGTATATACTCTCCACGGATAAGAAATTGTTTGCCAGACTTAGTCTATTAATGATGAAATTCTGCTTCAAAATATGCACACAAAAACTTCTGTCAGAGTGCTCTGTATGTATTCTTGACTGCTCTGGAGTAAGGGAGATAAATGCATATATCTCCAGCAATAAGGGGAATTAGATCACCAAACTTAAGGATGTTGGTGGCAGTTATTTAAGAAATCTCAGGTGCAAAAATGAAAAAAATCTGACAACTTCAAGGGTCCTTCAAGGTATCACACTGGTAATTGACCAATCAAAATGAACTTAGTCAATTGTAGTTCCATACATATAAAATTAATTTTTCTTTCTTTTGATAATTTTTTTAATTTTCTTCCAGGCTATTTTTACAACTTTGGTACCTGTGCCTATTAAATTTAATGTACTTTGTAAATAAATAAAGTTTTTTGACAGGAACTATTTTTTTCAGGGCATAGGAGGCTACTTCCTGGGGTGCACTGGAGCTGTTTATAAACACATTGAAAACACGTGGATTTGAGGGTAGCCCTGTTTGCAGATGGAAAAAATCAGAAAATGCCGTGTAGGTACCCTGTTTTTTGGACTCGGCTAATGAGAGAGGTAATGTTTTATACTTCCTGCTAAATATTTTTTCATGAATTAATTTACCTGATTTTTTAAGATTTTTTTTCCTATATAGAAACATATAGTGAAAACAATTACCGGTGTGATACCTTGAAGGTGATTGTGTAAAATCATCTGCATCAATATAAAAGGCTGTTTTAATTTTTAAAAGGCATATTTCAACAAAATATGTCATTTTATGAACTTTCTGTGTGAAAGCACATATTTTAAAAATTAGAAGTAGAGTTGAATTGAATCTTTAGACATTTCTCTGAAAAATACTTATAATATATCATGTTTTACCCTCAAAACTTTAAATTATGACTTTCAAAGTAGGATTATGCATCTGACATGTAGAAAGAAGTTAGAAAATGTTGGTTTTTTATTTTAGATGACTTTAAACTATGTGCACCACCTGACCGCAGTCAATTATAGTGTCTACAGACTTTGCCGTAAAAGTACTTTAGGCTGATTTTTTCAAGAAAAGACTAATTCTGGGATTGCGAATGAGTTTTCAACAAAAGTGACAACTGCGATAAAATGTGAAGAAGTAAAACATTTTTTCACAGAGTGATAAATTTTACAGAGAGTGGATTTACTTTCATTTTATTCACCTGAAGTAATGCATGTATTACTGCAGTGGAGGAATATAAATAATGAAATGAGGTAAATTTGTCTAATAAAAATAATGCACAAGTAAAATTTATTTAGAATTTTTCAAAAATAAGAAGCTTATGACCAAAAAATGCATAAATACTGTCAGGGCATGAGAGTGAATACTTATTCAGAGTTCTAATCATGTAGCACACATGTAGTACAGAATGTCACTTAGCACCATGGTATGCCTGTTATGGTTCTCTGGACTTTTTGCATGCTTACGCAGCTGACATCCATGATTTTTCAGTTTGTCGGAGAATGTGTTTTGTCATGTTAGCACTTTTATGTAGGTTTTGACTCTCTCTTTTAAATTAAGTCTCAGTCAGGATGCTTATTTCAGCATGATTTGTTAAGCATATTAATATACTGAAATATTAATAAATTACAAATTAAAGTGATGAAGAAATTTGATACATTTACACAATCAAAATATCAGAATAACCATAATTCAGCTAATAAAGTGCCCTGTTTTTCTTATGTCACTTCCTATAAATTTTATCAGCAGTTTTTGTACACCCACCCACCCCCAAGAACCATGTAGGATGGCCTGATATTAGTCTTTTTGTTGCATTTTTTCACATTTGAAAGTGTTAAAACTCATAAAAATGTTTAAGATTTATATTTTGAAATTTAAATGTTGAATTTTTATGTAAATTTGGTGAAACCAAAAGCTGTAATCTTGAATTAATCATGCAAATTCATCAAACACCTTTGGAATTCCTGAGTAATTCAATGAAAAGAGGATAATTATGCATGTTCAATTGGAATTTCATGGCTAATTTGTGTCTGCAGAGAAAGCCAGTTACATAAATCCAAACAATAAATTACATCTGAATTGTTTCCTCCATTTTCTTATCATCAAAGCAAGTTTAATGGAGTGTCAGAGCTGTCCAGATTCTCCCTAGGTGCTGATATCATTTGGACTGCCCTGTGTTACAACACAGCTTTTAGATAAACTTCTGCACATCAGCTTGTAGACAAGTACCTAGGCTTTATTTGGAACATAAATTGACCAGATGCAGATTTTATTATCAGTCTAATATTTAACAATTTCTGTGAATTCTGTCATTCTTAGGAGGGCAAAATGCAATTTTGTTATGTAATAATTGCATAATGGTCTCAGACTTGTGAACTATTTTTTGTTTGTTGTGAAGAACAATGTATATACTCTCCACGGATAAGAAATTGTTTGCCAGACTTAGTCTATTAATGATGAAATTCTGCTTCAAAATATGCACACAAAAACTTCTGTCAGAGTGCTCTGTATGTATTCTTGACTGCTCTGGAGTAAGGGAGATAAATGCATATATCTCCAGCAATAAGGGGAATTAGATCACCAAACTTAAGGATGTTGGTGGCAGTTATTTAAGAAATCTCAGGTGCAAAAATGAAAAAAATCTGACAACTTCAAGGGTCCTTCAAGGTATCACACTGGTAATTGACCAATCAAAATGAACTTAGTCAATTGTAGTTCCATACATATAAAATTAATTTTTCTTTCTTTTGATAATTTTTTTAATTTTCTTCCAGGCTATTTTTACAACTTTGGTACCTGTGCCTATTAAATTTAATGTACTTTGTAAATAAATAAAGTTTTTTGACAGGAACTATTTTTTTCAGGGCATAGGAGGCTACTTCCTGGGGTGCACTGGAGCTGTTTATAAACACATTGAAAACACGTGGATTTGAGGGTAGCCCTGTTTGCAGATGGAAAAAATCAGAAAATGCCGTGTAGGTACCCTGTTTTTTGGACTCGGCTAATGAGAGAGGTAATGTTTTATACTTCCTGCTAAATATTTTTTCATGAATTAATTTACCTGATTTTTTAAGATTTTTTTTCCTATATAGAAACATATAGTGAAAACAATTACCGGTGTGATACCTTGAAGGTGATTGTGTAAAATCATCTGCATCAATATAAAAGGCTGTTTTAATTTTTAAAAGGCATATTTCAACAAAATATGTCATTTTATGAACTTTCTGTGTGAAAGCACATATTTTAAAAATTAGAAGTAGAGTTGAATTGAATCTTTAGACATTTCTCTGAAAAATACTTATAATATATCATGTTTTACCCTCAAAACTTTAAATTATGACTTTCAAAGTAGGATTATGCATCTGACATGTAGAAAGAAGTTAGAAAATGTTGGTTTTTTATTTTAGATGACTTTAAACTATGTGCACCACCTGACCGCAGTCAATTATAGTGTCTACAGACTTTGCCGTAAAAGTACTTTAGGCTGATTTTTTCAAGAAAAGACTAATTCTGGGATTGCGAATGAGTTTTCAACAAAAGTGACAACTGCGATAAAATGTGAAGAAGTAAAACATTTTTTCACAGAGTGATAAATTTTACAGAGAGTGGATTTACTTTCATTTTATTCACCTGAAGTAATGCATGTATTACTGCAGTGGAGGAATATAAATAATGAAATGAGGTAAATTTGTCTAATAAAAATAATGCACAAGTAAAATTTATTTAGAATTTTTCAAAAATAAGAAGCTTATGACCAAAAAATGCATAAATACTGTCAGGGCATGAGAGTGAATACTTATTCAGAGTTCTAATCATGTAGCACACATGTAGTACAGAATGTCACTTAGCACCATGGTATGCCTGTTATGGTTCTCTGGACTTTTTGCATGCTTACGCAGCTGACATCCATGATTTTTCAGTTTGTCGGAGAATGTGTTTTGTCATGTTAGCACTTTTATGTAGGTTTTGACTCTCTCTTTTAAATTAAGTCTCAGTCAGGATGCTTATTTCAGCATGATTTGTTAAGCATATTAATATACTGAAATATTAATAAATTACAAATTAAAGTGATGAAGAAATTTGATACATTTACACAATCAAAATATCAGAATAACCATAATTCAGCTAATAAAGTGCCCTGTTTTTCTTATGTCACTTCCTATAAATTTTATCAGCAGTTTTTGTACACCCACCCACCCCCAAGAACCATGTAGGATGGCCTGATATTAGTCTTTTTGTTGCATTTTTTCACATTTGAAAGTGTTAAAACTCATAAAAATGTTTAAGATTTATATTTTGAAATTTAAATGTTGAATTTTTATGTAAATTTGGTGAAACCAAAAGCTGTAATCTTGAATTAATCATGCAAATTCATCAAACACCTTTGGAATTCCTGAGTAATTCAATGAAAAGAGGATAATTATGCATGTTCAATTGGAATTTCATGGCTAATTTGTGTCTGCAGAGAAAGCCAGTTACATAAATCCAAACAATAAATTACATCTGAATTGTTTCCTCCATTTTCTTATCATCAAAGCAAGTTTAATGGAGTGTCAGAGCTGTCCAGATTCTCCCTAGGTGCTGATATCATTTGGACTGCCCTGTGTTACAACACAGCTTTTAGATAAACTTCTGCACATCAGCTTGTAGACAAGTACCTAGGCTTTATTTGGAACATAAATTGACCAGATGCAGATTTTATTATCAGTCTAATATTTAACAATTTCTGTGAATTCTGTCATTCTTAGGAGGGCAAAATGCAATTTTGTTATGTAATAATTGCATAATGGTCTCAGACTTGTGAACTATTTTTTGTTTGTTGTGAAGAACAATGTATATACTCTCCACGGATAAGAAATTGTTTGCCAGACTTAGTCTATTAATGATGAAATTCTGCTTCAAAATATGCACACAAAAACTTCTGTCAGAGTGCTCTGTATGTATTCTTGACTGCTCTGGAGTAAGGGAGATAAATGCATATATCTCCAGCAATAAGGGGAATTAGATCACCAAACTTAAGGATGTTGGTGGCAGTTATTTAAGAAATCTCAGGTGCAAAAATGAAAAAAATCTGACAACTTCAAGGGTCCTTCAAGGTATCACACTGGTAATTGACCAATCAAAATGAACTTAGTCAATTGTAGTTCCATACATATAAAATTAATTTTTCTTTCTTTTGATAATTTTTTTAATTTTCTTCCAGGCTATTTTTACAACTTTGGTACCTGTGCCTATTAAATTTAATGTACTTTGTAAATAAATAAAGTTTTTTGACAGGAACTATTTTTTTCAGGGCATAGGAGGCTACTTCCTGGGGTGCACTGGAGCTGTTTATAAACACATTGAAAACACGTGGATTTGAGGGTAGCCCTGTTTGCAGATGGAAAAAATCAGAAAATGCCGTGTAGGTACCCTGTTTTTTGGACTCGGCTAATGAGAGAGGTAATGTTTTATACTTCCTGCTAAATATTTTTTCATGAATTAATTTACCTGATTTTTTAAGATTTTTTTTCCTATATAGAAACATATAGTGAAAACAATTACCGGTGTGATACCTTGAAGGTGATTGTGTAAAATCATCTGCATCAATATAAAAGGCTGTTTTAATTTTTAAAAGGCATATTTCAACAAAATATGTCATTTTATGAACTTTCTGTGTGAAAGCACATATTTTAAAAATTAGAAGTAGAGTTGAATTGAATCTTTAGACATTTCTCTGAAAAATACTTATAATATATCATGTTTTACCCTCAAAACTTTAAATTATGACTTTCAAAGTAGGATTATGCATCTGACATGTAGAAAGAAGTTAGAAAATGTTGGTTTTTTATTTTAGATGACTTTAAACTATGTGCACCACCTGACCGCAGTCAATTATAGTGTCTACAGACTTTGCCGTAAAAGTACTTTAGGCTGATTTTTTCAAGAAAAGACTAATTCTGGGATTGCGAATGAGTTTTCAACAAAAGTGACAACTGCGATAAAATGTGAAGAAGTAAAACATTTTTTCACAGAGTGATAAATTTTACAGAGAGTGGATTTACTTTCATTTTATTCACCTGAAGTAATGCATGTATTACTGCAGTGGAGGAATATAAATAATGAAATGAGGTAAATTTGTCTAATAAAAATAATGCACAAGTAAAATTTATTTAGAATTTTTCAAAAATAAGAAGCTTATGACCAAAAAATGCATAAATACTGTCAGGGCATGAGAGTGAATACTTATTCAGAGTTCTAATCATGTAGCACACATGTAGTACAGAATGTCACTTAGCACCATGGTATGCCTGTTATGGTTCTCTGGACTTTTTGCATGCTTACGCAGCTGACATCCATGATTTTTCAGTTTGTCGGAGAATGTGTTTTGTCATGTTAGCACTTTTATGTAGGTTTTGACTCTCTCTTTTAAATTAAGTCTCAGTCAGGATGCTTATTTCAGCATGATTTGTTAAGCATATTAATATACTGAAATATTAATAAATTACAAATTAAAGTGATGAAGAAATTTGATACATTTACACAATCAAAATATCAGAATAACCATAATTCAGCTAATAAAGTGCCCTGTTTTTCTTATGTCACTTCCTATAAATTTTATCAGCAGTTTTTGTACACCCACCCACCCCCAAGAACCATGTAGGATGGCCTGATATTAGTCTTTTTGTTGCATTTTTTCACATTTGAAAGTGTTAAAACTCATAAAAATGTTTAAGATTTATATTTTGAAATTTAAATGTTGAATTTTTATGTAAATTTGGTGAAACCAAAAGCTGTAATCTTGAATTAATCATGCAAATTCATCAAACACCTTTGGAATTCCTGAGTAATTCAATGAAAAGAGGATAATTATGCATGTTCAATTGGAATTTCATGGCTAATTTGTGTCTGCAGAGAAAGCCAGTTACATAAATCCAAACAATAAATTACATCTGAATTGTTTCCTCCATTTTCTTATCATCAAAGCAAGTTTAATGGAGTGTCAGAGCTGTCCAGATTCTCCCTAGGTGCTGATATCATTTGGACTGCCCTGTGTTACAACACAGCTTTTAGATAAACTTCTGCACATCAGCTTGTAGACAAGTACCTAGGCTTTATTTGGAACATAAATTGACCAGATGCAGATTTTATTATCAGTCTAATATTTAACAATTTCTGTGAATTCTGTCATTCTTAGGAGGGCAAAATGCAATTTTGTTATGTAATAATTGCATAATGGTCTCAGACTTGTGAACTATTTTTTGTTTGTTGTGAAGAACAATGTATATACTCTCCACGGATAAGAAATTGTTTGCCAGACTTAGTCTATTAATGATGAAATTCTGCTTCAAAATATGCACACAAAAACTTCTGTCAGAGTGCTCTGTATGTATTCTTGACTGCTCTGGAGTAAGGGAGATAAATGCATATATCTCCAGCAATAAGGGGAATTAGATCACCAAACTTAAGGATGTTGGTGGCAGTTATTTAAGAAATCTCAGGTGCAAAAATGAAAAAAATCTGACAACTTCAAGGGTCCTTCAAGGTATCACACTGGTAATTGACCAATCAAAATGAACTTAGTCAATTGTAGTTCCATACATATAAAATTAATTTTTCTTTCTTTTGATAATTTTTTTAATTTTCTTCCAGGCTATTTTTACAACTTTGGTACCTGTGCCTATTAAATTTAATGTACTTTGTAAATAAATAAAGTTTTTTGACAGGAACTATTTTTTTCAGGGCATAGGAGGCTACTTCCTGGGGTGCACTGGAGCTGTTTATAAACACATTGAAAACACGTGGATTTGAGGGTAGCCCTGTTTGCAGATGGAAAAAATCAGAAAATGCCGTGTAGGTACCCTGTTTTTTGGACTCGGCTAATGAGAGAGGTAATGTTTTATACTTCCTGCTAAATATTTTTTCATGAATTAATTTACCTGATTTTTTAAGATTTTTTTTCCTATATAGAAACATATAGTGAAAACAATTACCGGTGTGATACCTTGAAGGTGATTGTGTAAAATCATCTGCATCAATATAAAAGGCTGTTTTAATTTTTAAAAGGCATATTTCAACAAAATATGTCATTTTATGAACTTTCTGTGTGAAAGCACATATTTTAAAAATTAGAAGTAGAGTTGAATTGAATCTTTAGACATTTCTCTGAAAAATACTTATAATATATCATGTTTTACCCTCAAAACTTTAAATTATGACTTTCAAAGTAGGATTATGCATCTGACATGTAGAAAGAAGTTAGAAAATGTTGGTTTTTTATTTTAGATGACTTTAAACTATGTGCACCACCTGACCGCAGTCAATTATAGTGTCTACAGACTTTGCCGTAAAAGTACTTTAGGCTGATTTTTTCAAGAAAAGACTAATTCTGGGATTGCGAATGAGTTTTCAACAAAAGTGACAACTGCGATAAAATGTGAAGAAGTAAAACATTTTTTCACAGAGTGATAAATTTTACAGAGAGTGGATTTACTTTCATTTTATTCACCTGAAGTAATGCATGTATTACTGCAGTGGAGGAATATAAATAATGAAATGAGGTAAATTTGTCTAATAAAAATAATGCACAAGTAAAATTTATTTAGAATTTTTCAAAAATAAGAAGCTTATGACCAAAAAATGCATAAATACTGTCAGGGCATGAGAGTGAATACTTATTCAGAGTTCTAATCATGTAGCACACATGTAGTACAGAATGTCACTTAGCACCATGGTATGCCTGTTATGGTTCTCTGGACTTTTTGCATGCTTACGCAGCTGACATCCATGATTTTTCAGTTTGTCGGAGAATGTGTTTTGTCATGTTAGCACTTTTATGTAGGTTTTGACTCTCTCTTTTAAATTAAGTCTCAGTCAGGATGCTTATTTCAGCATGATTTGTTAAGCATATTAATATACTGAAATATTAATAAATTACAAATTAAAGTGATGAAGAAATTTGATACATTTACACAATCAAAATATCAGAATAACCATAATTCAGCTAATAAAGTGCCCTGTTTTTCTTATGTCACTTCCTATAAATTTTATCAGCAGTTTTTGTACACCCACCCACCCCCAAGAACCATGTAGGATGGCCTGATATTAGTCTTTTTGTTGCATTTTTTCACATTTGAAAGTGTTAAAACTCATAAAAATGTTTAAGATTTATATTTTGAAATTTAAATGTTGAATTTTTATGTAAATTTGGTGAAACCAAAAGCTGTAATCTTGAATTAATCATGCAAATTCATCAAACACCTTTGGAATTCCTGAGTAATTCAATGAAAAGAGGATAATTATGCATGTTCAATTGGAATTTCATGGCTAATTTGTGTCTGCAGAGAAAGCCAGTTACATAAATCCAAACAATAAATTACATCTGAATTGTTTCCTCCATTTTCTTATCATCAAAGCAAGTTTAATGGAGTGTCAGAGCTGTCCAGATTCTCCCTAGGTGCTGATATCATTTGGACTGCCCTGTGTTACAACACAGCTTTTAGATAAACTTCTGCACATCAGCTTGTAGACAAGTACCTAGGCTTTATTTGGAACATAAATTGACCAGATGCAGATTTTATTATCAGTCTAATATTTAACAATTTCTGTGAATTCTGTCATTCTTAGGAGG
>NW_026890153.1:0-19646 GCF_033153115.1 Saccostrea echinata
GGATGAAATTCTGCTTCAAAATATGCACAAAAATCTTCTGTCAGAGTGCTCAGTGTGTATTCTTGACTGCTGTGGAGTAAGGGAGATAAATGCATCATATCTCCAGCAATAATGGGAATTAGATCCCCAGACTTCAGGATGTTAGTGACAGTTATTTAAGAAATCTCAGGTGCAAAAATGAAAAAAATCTGACAACTTCATAGGTCCTTCAAGGTATCACACCGGTAATTGACCAATCAAAATGAACTTAGTCAATTGTAGTTCCATACATAATAAAGAAATATTTTTTTTATTGTGAGAAATTTTGTATTTTCCCTTATTCTATTTTTACATTTTTGGTATCTGTGCTTAGGATATTTTATGTACTTTGTAAAATATTAAAGGTTTTTGACAGGAACTATTTCTTTCGGGGCATAGGAGGCCACTTCCTGGGGCGCACACAGGATGTTTATAAACACATTGAATACACGTGGTTTTGAGGGTATTCCTGTTTGCGGATGGAAAAAATCAGAAAATGCCGTGTAGGTACCCTATTTTTTGGTGTCAGCTGATGTGACTGGTAACGTTTAACACTTCCTGCTAAATATTTTTTCATGAATTCGAATACCTGATTTTTAATGATTTTTTATTCTATATAGAATTACATAGTGAAAACAATTACCGGTGTGATACCTTGAAGGTGATCGTGTAAAATCATCTACCCCCATATTAAAGGCGGTTTTAATTTTATGAAGGCATATTTCAACAAAATATGTCATTTTATGAACTTTCTGTGTGAAAGCACACATTTTTAAATTTAGAAGCAGGGTTGACATTAATTTATACAGATTTCTATGTAAAATACTAATAATATGTTATGTTTCACCCTCAAAACTCCAAATTATGACTTTCAAAGTAAGATTATGCATCTGACATGTAGAAAGAAGTTAGAAAATGTTGGTTTTTTATTTTAGATGACTTTAAACTCTGTGCACCACCTGACCGCAGTCAATTATAGTGTATTCAGACTTTGCCGTGAAAGCACTTTAGGCTGATCTTTTCAAGAAAAGACTAATTCTGGGTTTGCGAATGAGTTTTCAACAAAAGCGACAACTGCGATAAAATGTGAAGAAGTAAAACATGTTTTTAAAAAGTGTTAAATTTTACAGAGACTGGGTTTACTTTCATTTTATTCACCTTAAGTGATTCATTTATTACTGGAGTGGAGGAATAGAAATAATGAAATGAGTTAAATTTGTCTAATAAAAGTAATGTACAAACAAAATTTATGAAGAATTTGTCAAAAATAAGAAGCTTATGACCAAAAATGCATAAATACTGTCAGGGCATGAGAGTGAATACTTATTCTGAGTCCCAACCATGCATCACACATATAGTACAGAATGTCACTTAGCACCATGGTATGCCTGTTATGGTTCTCTAGACTTTTTCCATGCTTTCGCAGCTGACATTCAAGATTTTTCAGTTTGCCGGAGAATGTTTTTTGTCATTTTACCACTTTTATGTAGGTGTTGACCCTCTCTTTTAAATTAAGTCTCAGTCAGGATGTTTATTTTAGCATGATTTGTTAAGCACAATAATGTACTGAAATATTAATAAATTACAAATTAAAGTGATGAAGAAATTTGACATATTTACACAATCAAAATATCAGAATAACCATAATTCAGCTAATAATGTGCCCTGTTCTTCTTTTGTCACTTCCTATATATTTTTTCAGCAGTTTTTGTACACCCACCCACCTCCAAGAATCATGGAGGATGGCCTGATATTAGTTTCTTTGTTGCATTTATTCACATTTAAAAGTGTTAAGACCCATAAAAATGTTTAAGATTTATATTTTTAAATTTAAATGTTGAATTTTTATGTAAATTTGGTGAAACAAAAAGCTGTAATCTTGAATTAATCATGCAAATTCATCAAACACCTTTGAAATTCCTGAGTAATTCAATGAAAAGAGGATAATTATGTATGTTCAATTGGAATTTCATGGCTAATTTGTGTCTGCAGAGAAAGCCAGTTACATAAATCACAACAATAAATTACATCTGAATTGTTTTCTCCATTTTCTTATCATCAAAGCAAGTTTAATGGAGTGTCAGAGCTGTCCAGAACCTCCCCAGATGCTGATATCATTTGGACTGCCCTGTGTTACAACACAGCTTTTAGATAAACTTCTGCATAGCAGGTTGTAGACAAGTACCTAGGCTTTATTTGGAACATAAATTGACCAGATGCAGATTTTATTATCAGCCTAATATTTAACAATTTCTGTAAATTCTGTCATTCTTAGGAGGGTAAAATGCAATTTTGTTATGTAATAATTGCATAATGGTCTCAGACTTGTGAATTATTTTTTGTTTGTTGTGAAGAACAGTGCATATACTCTCCACGGATACAAAATTGGTTGCCAGGCTTAGTCTATTAAGGATGAAATTCTGCTTCAAAATATGCACAAAAATCTTCTGTCAGAGTGCTCAGTGTGTATTCTTGACTGCTGTGGAGTAAGGGAGATAAATGCATCATATCTCCAGCAATAATGGGAATTAGATCCCCAGACTTCAGGATGTTAGTGACAGTTATTTAAGAAATCTCAGGTGCAAAAATGAAAAAAATCTGACAACTTCATAGGTCCTTCAAGGTATCACACCGGTAATTGACCAATCAAAATGAACTTAGTCAATTGTAGTTCCATACATAATAAAGAAATATTTTTTTTATTGTGAGAAATTTTGTATTTTCCCTTATTCTATTTTTACATTTTTGGTATCTGTGCTTAGGATATTTTATGTACTTTGTAAAATATTAAAGGTTTTTGACAGGAACTATTTCTTTCGGGGCATAGGAGGCCACTTCCTGGGGCGCACACAGGATGTTTATAAACACATTGAATACACGTGGTTTTGAGGGTATTCCTGTTTGCGGATGGAAAAAATCAGAAAATGCCGTGTAGGTACCCTATTTTTTGGTGTCAGCTGATGTGACTGGTAACGTTTAACACTTCCTGCTAAATATTTTTTCATGAATTCGAATACCTGATTTTTAATGATTTTTTATTCTATATAGAATTACATAGTGAAAACAATTACCGGTGTGATACCTTGAAGGTGATCGTGTAAAATCATCTACCCCCATATTAAAGGCGGTTTTAATTTTATGAAGGCATATTTCAACAAAATATGTCATTTTATGAACTTTCTGTGTGAAAGCACACATTTTTAAATTTAGAAGCAGGGTTGACATTAATTTATACAGATTTCTATGTAAAATACTAATAATATGTTATGTTTCACCCTCAAAACTCCAAATTATGACTTTCAAAGTAAGATTATGCATCTGACATGTAGAAAGAAGTTAGAAAATGTTGGTTTTTTATTTTAGATGACTTTAAACTCTGTGCACCACCTGACCGCAGTCAATTATAGTGTATTCAGACTTTGCCGTGAAAGCACTTTAGGCTGATCTTTTCAAGAAAAGACTAATTCTGGGTTTGCGAATGAGTTTTCAACAAAAGCGACAACTGCGATAAAATGTGAAGAAGTAAAACATGTTTTTAAAAAGTGTTAAATTTTACAGAGACTGGGTTTACTTTCATTTTATTCACCTTAAGTGATTCATTTATTACTGGAGTGGAGGAATAGAAATAATGAAATGAGTTAAATTTGTCTAATAAAAGTAATGTACAAACAAAATTTATGAAGAATTTGTCAAAAATAAGAAGCTTATGACCAAAAATGCATAAATACTGTCAGGGCATGAGAGTGAATACTTATTCTGAGTCCCAACCATGCATCACACATATAGTACAGAATGTCACTTAGCACCATGGTATGCCTGTTATGGTTCTCTAGACTTTTTCCATGCTTTCGCAGCTGACATTCAAGATTTTTCAGTTTGCCGGAGAATGTTTTTTGTCATTTTACCACTTTTATGTAGGTGTTGACCCTCTCTTTTAAATTAAGTCTCAGTCAGGATGTTTATTTTAGCATGATTTGTTAAGCACAATAATGTACTGAAATATTAATAAATTACAAATTAAAGTGATGAAGAAATTTGACATATTTACACAATCAAAATATCAGAATAACCATAATTCAGCTAATAATGTGCCCTGTTCTTCTTTTGTCACTTCCTATATATTTTTTCAGCAGTTTTTGTACACCCACCCACCTCCAAGAATCATGGAGGATGGCCTGATATTAGTTTCTTTGTTGCATTTATTCACATTTAAAAGTGTTAAGACCCATAAAAATGTTTAAGATTTATATTTTTAAATTTAAATGTTGAATTTTTATGTAAATTTGGTGAAACAAAAAGCTGTAATCTTGAATTAATCATGCAAATTCATCAAACACCTTTGAAATTCCTGAGTAATTCAATGAAAAGAGGATAATTATGTATGTTCAATTGGAATTTCATGGCTAATTTGTGTCTGCAGAGAAAGCCAGTTACATAAATCACAACAATAAATTACATCTGAATTGTTTTCTCCATTTTCTTATCATCAAAGCAAGTTTAATGGAGTGTCAGAGCTGTCCAGAACCTCCCCAGATGCTGATATCATTTGGACTGCCCTGTGTTACAACACAGCTTTTAGATAAACTTCTGCATAGCAGGTTGTAGACAAGTACCTAGGCTTTATTTGGAACATAAATTGACCAGATGCAGATTTTATTATCAGCCTAATATTTAACAATTTCTGTAAATTCTGTCATTCTTAGGAGGGTAAAATGCAATTTTGTTATGTAATAATTGCATAATGGTCTCAGACTTGTGAATTATTTTTTGTTTGTTGTGAAGAACAGTGCATATACTCTCCACGGATACAAAATTGGTTGCCAGGCTTAGTCTATTAAGGATGAAATTCTGCTTCAAAATATGCACAAAAATCTTCTGTCAGAGTGCTCAGTGTGTATTCTTGACTGCTGTGGAGTAAGGGAGATAAATGCATCATATCTCCAGCAATAATGGGAATTAGATCCCCAGACTTCAGGATGTTAGTGACAGTTATTTAAGAAATCTCAGGTGCAAAAATGAAAAAAATCTGACAACTTCATAGGTCCTTCAAGGTATCACACCGGTAATTGACCAATCAAAATGAACTTAGTCAATTGTAGTTCCATACATAATAAAGAAATATTTTTTTTATTGTGAGAAATTTTGTATTTTC
This sequence comes from Saccostrea echinata, assembly GCF_033153115.1. Lineage (NCBI taxonomy): Eukaryota > Metazoa > Mollusca > Bivalvia > Ostreida > Ostreidae > Saccostrea > Saccostrea echinata. The sequence goes on from NW_026890153.1 coordinate 5,171, forward strand.
CCTTATTCTATTTTTACATTTTTGGTATCTGTGCTTAGGATATTTTATGTACTTTGTAAAATATTAAAGGTTTTTGACAGGAACTATTTCTTTCGGGGCATAGGAGGCCACTTCCTGGGGCGCACACAGGATGTTTATAAACACATTGAATACACGTGGTTTTGAGGGTATTCCTGTTTGCGGATGGAAAAAATCAGAAAATGCCGTGTAGGTACCCTATTTTTTGGTGTCAGCTGATGTGACTGGTAACGTTTAACACTTCCTGCTAAATATTTTTTCATGAATTCGAATACCTGATTTTTAATGATTTTTTATTCTATATAGAATTACATAGTGAAAACAATTACCGGTGTGATACCTTGAAGGTGATCGTGTAAAATCATCTACCCCCATATTAAAGGCGGTTTTAATTTTATGAAGGCATATTTCAACAAAATATGTCATTTTATGAACTTTCTGTGTGAAAGCACACATTTTTAAATTTAGAAGCAGGGTTGACATTAATTTATACAGATTTCTATGTAAAATACTAATAATATGTTATGTTTCACCCTCAAAACTCCAAATTATGACTTTCAAAGTAAGATTATGCATCTGACATGTAGAAAGAAGTTAGAAAATGTTGGTTTTTTATTTTAGATGACTTTAAACTCTGTGCACCACCTGACCGCAGTCAATTATAGTGTATTCAGACTTTGCCGTGAAAGCACTTTAGGCTGATCTTTTCAAGAAAAGACTAATTCTGGGTTTGCGAATGAGTTTTCAACAAAAGCGACAACTGCGATAAAATGTGAAGAAGTAAAACATGTTTTTAAAAAGTGTTAAATTTTACAGAGACTGGGTTTACTTTCATTTTATTCACCTTAAGTGATTCATTTATTACTGGAGTGGAGGAATAGAAATAATGAAATGAGTTAAATTTGTCTAATAAAAGTAATGTACAAACAAAATTTATGAAGAATTTGTCAAAAATAAGAAGCTTATGACCAAAAATGCATAAATACTGTCAGGGCATGAGAGTGAATACTTATTCTGAGTCCCAACCATGCATCACACATATAGTACAGAATGTCACTTAGCACCATGGTATGCCTGTTATGGTTCTCTAGACTTTTTCCATGCTTTCGCAGCTGACATTCAAGATTTTTCAGTTTGCCGGAGAATGTTTTTTGTCATTTTACCACTTTTATGTAGGTGTTGACCCTCTCTTTTAAATTAAGTCTCAGTCAGGATGTTTATTTTAGCATGATTTGTTAAGCACAATAATGTACTGAAATATTAATAAATTACAAATTAAAGTGATGAAGAAATTTGACATATTTACACAATCAAAATATCAGAATAACCATAATTCAGCTAATAATGTGCCCTGTTCTTCTTTTGTCACTTCCTATATATTTTTTCAGCAGTTTTTGTACACCCACCCACCTCCAAGAATCATGGAGGATGGCCTGATATTAGTTTCTTTGTTGCATTTATTCACATTTAAAAGTGTTAAGACCCATAAAAATGTTTAAGATTTATATTTTTAAATTTAAATGTTGAATTTTTATGTAAATTTGGTGAAACAAAAAGCTGTAATCTTGAATTAATCATGCAAATTCATCAAACACCTTTGAAATTCCTGAGTAATTCAATGAAAAGAGGATAATTATGTATGTTCAATTGGAATTTCATGGCTAATTTGTGTCTGCAGAGAAAGCCAGTTACATAAATCACAACAATAAATTACATCTGAATTGTTTTCTCCATTTTCTTATCATCAAAGCAAGTTTAATGGAGTGTCAGAGCTGTCCAGAACCTCCCCAGATGCTGATATCATTTGGACTGCCCTGTGTTACAACACAGCTTTTAGATAAACTTCTGCATAGCAGGTTGTAGACAAGTACCTAGGCTTTATTTGGAACATAAATTGACCAGATGCAGATTTTATTATCAGCCTAATATTTAACAATTTCTGTAAATTCTGTCATTCTTAGGAGGGTAAAATGCAATTTTGTTATGTAATAATTGCATAATGGTCTCAGACTTGTGAATTATTTTTTGTTTGTTGTGAAGAACAGTGCATATACTCTCCACGGATACAAAATTGGTTGCCAGGCTTAGTCTATTAAGGATGAAATTCTGCTTCAAAATATGCACAAAAATCTTCTGTCAGAGTGCTCAGTGTGTATTCTTGACTGCTGTGGAGTAAGGGAGATAAATGCATCATATCTCCAGCAATAATGGGAATTAGATCCCCAGACTTCAGGATGTTAGTGACAGTTATTTAAGAAATCTCAGGTGCAAAAATGAAAAAAATCTGACAACTTCATAGGTCCTTCAAGGTATCACACCGGTAATTGACCAATCAAAATGAACTTAGTCAATTGTAGTTCCATACATAATAAAGAAATATTTTTTTTATTGTGAGAAATTTTGTATTTTCCCTTATTCTATTTTTACATTTTTGGTATCTGTGCTTAGGATATTTTATGTACTTTGTAAAATATTAAAGGTTTTTGACAGGAACTATTTCTTTCGGGGCATAGGAGGCCACTTCCTGGGGCGCACACAGGATGTTTATAAACACATTGAATACACGTGGTTTTGAGGGTATTCCTGTTTGCGGATGGAAAAAATCAGAAAATGCCGTGTAGGTACCCTATTTTTTGGTGTCAGCTGATGTGACTGGTAACGTTTAACACTTCCTGCTAAATATTTTTTCATGAATTCGAATACCTGATTTTTAATGATTTTTTATTCTATATAGAATTACATAGTGAAAACAATTACCGGTGTGATACCTTGAAGGTGATCGTGTAAAATCATCTACCCCCATATTAAAGGCGGTTTTAATTTTATGAAGGCATATTTCAACAAAATATGTCATTTTATGAACTTTCTGTGTGAAAGCACACATTTTTAAATTTAGAAGCAGGGTTGACATTAATTTATACAGATTTCTATGTAAAATACTAATAATATGTTATGTTTCACCCTCAAAACTCCAAATTATGACTTTCAAAGTAAGATTATGCATCTGACATGTAGAAAGAAGTTAGAAAATGTTGGTTTTTTATTTTAGATGACTTTAAACTCTGTGCACCACCTGACCGCAGTCAATTATAGTGTATTCAGACTTTGCCGTGAAAGCACTTTAGGCTGATCTTTTCAAGAAAAGACTAATTCTGGGTTTGCGAATGAGTTTTCAACAAAAGCGACAACTGCGATAAAATGTGAAGAAGTAAAACATGTTTTTAAAAAGTGTTAAATTTTACAGAGACTGGGTTTACTTTCATTTTATTCACCTTAAGTGATTCATTTATTACTGGAGTGGAGGAATAGAAATAATGAAATGAGTTAAATTTGTCTAATAAAAGTAATGTACAAACAAAATTTATGAAGAATTTGTCAAAAATAAGAAGCTTATGACCAAAAATGCATAAATACTGTCAGGGCATGAGAGTGAATACTTATTCTGAGTCCCAACCATGCATCACACATATAGTACAGAATGTCACTTAGCACCATGGTATGCCTGTTATGGTTCTCTAGACTTTTTCCATGCTTTCGCAGCTGACATTCAAGATTTTTCAGTTTGCCGGAGAATGTTTTTTGTCATTTTACCACTTTTATGTAGGTGTTGACCCTCTCTTTTAAATTAAGTCTCAGTCAGGATGTTTATTTTAGCATGATTTGTTAAGCACAATAATGTACTGAAATATTAATAAATTACAAATTAAAGTGATGAAGAAATTTGACATATTTACACAATCAAAATATCAGAATAACCATAATTCAGCTAATAATGTGCCCTGTTCTTCTTTTGTCACTTCCTATATATTTTTTCAGCAGTTTTTGTACACCCACCCACCTCCAAGAATCATGGAGGATGGCCTGATATTAGTTTCTTTGTTGCATTTATTCACATTTAAAAGTGTTAAGACCCATAAAAATGTTTAAGATTTATATTTTTAAATTTAAATGTTGAATTTTTATGTAAATTTGGTGAAACAAAAAGCTGTAATCTTGAATTAATCATGCAAATTCATCAAACACCTTTGAAATTCCTGAGTAATTCAATGAAAAGAGGATAATTATGTATGTTCAATTGGAATTTCATGGCTAATTTGTGTCTGCAGAGAAAGCCAGTTACATAAATCACAACAATAAATTACATCTGAATTGTTTTCTCCATTTTCTTATCATCAAAGCAAGTTTAATGGAGTGTCAGAGCTGTCCAGAACCTCCCCAGATGCTGATATCATTTGGACTGCCCTGTGTTACAACACAGCTTTTAGATAAACTTCTGCATAGCAGGTTGTAGACAAGTACCTAGGCTTTATTTGGAACATAAATTGACCAGATGCAGATTTTATTATCAGCCTAATATTTAACAATTTCTGTAAATTCTGTCATTCTTAGGAGGGTAAAATGCAATTTTGTTATGTAATAATTGCATAATGGTCTCAGACTTGTGAATTATTTTTTGTTTGTTGTGAAGAACAGTGCATATACTCTCCACGGATACAAAATTGGTTGCCAGGCTTAGTCTATTAAGGATGAAATTCTGCTTCAAAATATGCACAAAAATCTTCTGTCAGAGTGCTCAGTGTGTATTCTTGACTGCTGTGGAGTAAGGGAGATAAATGCATCATATCTCCAGCAATAATGGGAATTAGATCCCCAGACTTCAGGATGTTAGTGACAGTTATTTAAGAAATCTCAGGTGCAAAAATGAAAAAAATCTGACAACTTCATAGGTCCTTCAAGGTATCACACCGGTAATTGACCAATCAAAATGAACTTAGTCAATTGTAGTTCCATACATAATAAAGAAATATTTTTTTTATTGTGAGAAATTTTGTATTTTCCCTTATTCTATTTTTACATTTTTGGTATCTGTGCTTAGGATATTTTATGTACTTTGTAAAATATTAAAGGTTTTTGACAGGAACTATTTCTTTCGGGGCATAGGAGGCCACTTCCTGGGGCGCACACAGGATGTTTATAAACACATTGAATACACGTGGTTTTGAGGGTATTCCTGTTTGCGGATGGAAAAAATCAGAAAATGCCGTGTAGGTACCCTATTTTTTGGTGTCAGCTGATGTGACTGGTAACGTTTAACACTTCCTGCTAAATATTTTTTCATGAATTCGAATACCTGATTTTTAATGATTTTTTATTCTATATAGAATTACATAGTGAAAACAATTACCGGTGTGATACCTTGAAGGTGATCGTGTAAAATCATCTACCCCCATATTAAAGGCGGTTTTAATTTTATGAAGGCATATTTCAACAAAATATGTCATTTTATGAACTTTCTGTGTGAAAGCACACATTTTTAAATTTAGAAGCAGGGTTGACATTAATTTATACAGATTTCTATGTAAAATACTAATAATATGTTATGTTTCACCCTCAAAACTCCAAATTATGACTTTCAAAGTAAGATTATGCATCTGACATGTAGAAAGAAGTTAGAAAATGTTGGTTTTTTATTTTAGATGACTTTAAACTCTGTGCACCACCTGACCGCAGTCAATTATAGTGTATTCAGACTTTGCCGTGAAAGCACTTTAGGCTGATCTTTTCAAGAAAAGACTAATTCTGGGTTTGCGAATGAGTTTTCAACAAAAGCGACAACTGCGATAAAATGTGAAGAAGTAAAACATGTTTTTAAAAAGTGTTAAATTTTACAGAGACTGGGTTTACTTTCATTTTATTCACCTTAAGTGATTCATTTATTACTGGAGTGGAGGAATAGAAATAATGAAATGAGTTAAATTTGTCTAATAAAAGTAATGTACAAACAAAATTTATGAAGAATTTGTCAAAAATAAGAAGCTTATGACCAAAAATGCATAAATACTGTCAGGGCATGAGAGTGAATACTTATTCTGAGTCCCAACCATGCATCACACATATAGTACAGAATGTCACTTAGCACCATGGTATGCCTGTTATGGTTCTCTAGACTTTTTCCATGCTTTCGCAGCTGACATTCAAGATTTTTCAGTTTGCCGGAGAATGTTTTTTGTCATTTTACCACTTTTATGTAGGTGTTGACCCTCTCTTTTAAATTAAGTCTCAGTCAGGATGTTTATTTTAGCATGATTTGTTAAGCACAATAATGTACTGAAATATTAATAAATTACAAATTAAAGTGATGAAGAAATTTGACATATTTACACAATCAAAATATCAGAATAACCATAATTCAGCTAATAATGTGCCCTGTTCTTCTTTTGTCACTTCCTATATATTTTTTCAGCAGTTTTTGTACACCCACCCACCTCCAAGAATCATGGAGGATGGCCTGATATTAGTTTCTTTGTTGCATTTATTCACATTTAAAAGTGTTAAGACCCATAAAAATGTTTAAGATTTATATTTTTAAATTTAAATGTTGAATTTTTATGTAAATTTGGTGAAACAAAAAGCTGTAATCTTGAATTAATCATGCAAATTCATCAAACACCTTTGAAATTCCTGAGTAATTCAATGAAAAGAGGATAATTATGTATGTTCAATTGGAATTTCATGGCTAATTTGTGTCTGCAGAGAAAGCCAGTTACATAAATCACAACAATAAATTACATCTGAATTGTTTTCTCCATTTTCTTATCATCAAAGCAAGTTTAATGGAGTGTCAGAGCTGTCCAGAACCTCCCCAGATGCTGATATCATTTGGACTGCCCTGTGTTACAACACAGCTTTTAGATAAACTTCTGCATAGCAGGTTGTAGACAAGTACCTAGGCTTTATTTGGAACATAAATTGACCAGATGCAGATTTTATTATCAGCCTAATATTTAACAATTTCTGTAAATTCTGTCATTCTTAGGAGGGTAAAATGCAATTTTGTTATGTAATAATTGCATAATGGTCTCAGACTTGTGAATTATTTTTTGTTTGTTGTGAAGAACAGTGCATATACTCTCCACGGATACAAAATTGGTTGCCAGGCTTAGTCTATTAAGGATGAAATTCTGCTTCAAAATATGCACAAAAATCTTCTGTCAGAGTGCTCAGTGTGTATTCTTGACTGCTGTGGAGTAAGGGAGATAAATGCATCATATCTCCAGCAATAATGGGAATTAGATCCCCAGACTTCAGGATGTTAGTGACAGTTATTTAAGAAATCTCAGGTGCAAAAATGAAAAAAATCTGACAACTTCATAGGTCCTTCAAGGTATCACACCGGTAATTGACCAATCAAAATGAACTTAGTCAATTGTAGTTCCATACATAATAAAGAAATATTTTTTTTATTGTGAGAAATTTTGTATTTTCCCTTATTCTATTTTTACATTTTTGGTATCTGTGCTTAGGATATTTTATGTACTTTGTAAAATATTAAAGGTTTTTGACAGGAACTATTTCTTTCGGGGCATAGGAGGCCACTTCCTGGGGCGCACACAGGATGTTTATAAACACATTGAATACACGTGGTTTTGAGGGTATTCCTGTTTGCGGATGGAAAAAATCAGAAAATGCCGTGTAGGTACCCTATTTTTTGGTGTCAGCTGATGTGACTGGTAACGTTTAACACTTCCTGCTAAATATTTTTTCATGAATTCGAATACCTGATTTTTAATGATTTTTTATTCTATATAGAATTACATAGTGAAAACAATTACCGGTGTGATACCTTGAAGGTGATCGTGTAAAATCATCTACCCCCATATTAAAGGCGGTTTTAATTTTATGAAGGCATATTTCAACAAAATATGTCATTTTATGAACTTTCTGTGTGAAAGCACACATTTTTAAATTTAGAAGCAGGGTTGACATTAATTTATACAGATTTCTATGTAAAATACTAATAATATGTTATGTTTCACCCTCAAAACTCCAAATTATGACTTTCAAAGTAAGATTATGCATCTGACATGTAGAAAGAAGTTAGAAAATGTTGGTTTTTTATTTTAGATGACTTTAAACTCTGTGCACCACCTGACCGCAGTCAATTATAGTGTATTCAGACTTTGCCGTGAAAGCACTTTAGGCTGATCTTTTCAAGAAAAGACTAATTCTGGGTTTGCGAATGAGTTTTCAACAAAAGCGACAACTGCGATAAAATGTGAAGAAGTAAAACATGTTTTTAAAAAGTGTTAAATTTTACAGAGACTGGGTTTACTTTCATTTTATTCACCTTAAGTGATTCATTTATTACTGGAGTGGAGGAATAGAAATAATGAAATGAGTTAAATTTGTCTAATAAAAGTAATGTACAAACAAAATTTATGAAGAATTTGTCAAAAATAAGAAGCTTATGACCAAAAATGCATAAATACTGTCAGGGCATGAGAGTGAATACTTATTCTGAGTCCCAACCATGCATCACACATATAGTACAGAATGTCACTTAGCACCATGGTATGCCTGTTATGGTTCTCTAGACTTTTTCCATGCTTTCGCAGCTGACATTCAAGATTTTTCAGTTTGCCGGAGAATGTTTTTTGTCATTTTACCACTTTTATGTAGGTGTTGACCCTCTCTTTTAAATTAAGTCTCAGTCAGGATGTTTATTTTAGCATGATTTGTTAAGCACAATAATGTACTGAAATATTAATAAATTACAAATTAAAGTGATGAAGAAATTTGACATATTTACACAATCAAAATATCAGAATAACCATAATTCAGCTAATAATGTGCCCTGTTCTTCTTTTGTCACTTCCTATATATTTTTTCAGCAGTTTTTGTACACCCACCCACCTCCAAGAATCATGGAGGATGGCCTGATATTAGTTTCTTTGTTGCATTTATTCACATTTAAAAGTGTTAAGACCCATAAAAATGTTTAAGATTTATATTTTTAAATTTAAATGTTGAATTTTTATGTAAATTTGGTGAAACAAAAAGCTGTAATCTTGAATTAATCATGCAAATTCATCAAACACCTTTGAAATTCCTGAGTAATTCAATGAAAAGAGGATAATTATGTATGTTCAATTGGAATTTCATGGCTAATTTGTGTCTGCAGAGAAAGCCAGTTACATAAATCACAACAATAAATTACATCTGAATTGTTTTCTCCATTTTCTTATCATCAAAGCAAGTTTAATGGAGTGTCAGAGCTGTCCAGAACCTCCCCAGATGCTGATATCATTTGGACTGCCCTGTGTTACAACACAGCTTTTAGATAAACTTCTGCATAGCAGGTTGTAGACAAGTACCTAGGCTTTATTTGGAACATAAATTGACCAGATGCAGATTTTATTATCAGCCTAATATTTAACAATTTCTGTAAATTCTGTCATTCTTAGGAGGGTAAAATGCAATTTTGTTATGTAATAATTGCATAATGGTCTCAGACTTGTGAATTATTTTTTGTTTGTTGTGAAGAACAGTGCATATACTCTCCACGGATACAAAATTGGTTGCCAGGCTTAGTCTATTAAGGATGAAATTCTGCTTCAAAATATGCACAAAAATCTTCTGTCAGAGTGCTCAGTGTGTATTCTTGACTGCTGTGGAGTAAGGGAGATAAATGCATCATATCTCCAGCAATAATGGGAATTAGATCCCCAGACTTCAGGATGTTAGTGACAGTTATTTAAGAAATCTCAGGTGCAAAAATGAAAAAAATCTGACAACTTCATAGGTCCTTCAAGGTATCACACCGGTAATTGACCAATCAAAATGAACTTAGTCAATTGTAGTTCCATACATAATAAAGAAATATTTTTTTTATTGTGAGAAATTTTGTATTTTCCCTTATTCTATTTTTACATTTTTGGTATCTGTGCTTAGGATATTTTATGTACTTTGTAAAATATTAAAGGTTTTTGACAGGAACTATTTCTTTCGGGGCATAGGAGGCCACTTCCTGGGGCGCACACAGGATGTTTATAAACACATTGAATACACGTGGTTTTGAGGGTATTCCTGTTTGCGGATGGAAAAAATCAGAAAATGCCGTGTAGGTACCCTATTTTTTGGTGTCAGCTGATGTGACTGGTAACGTTTAACACTTCCTGCTAAATATTTTTTCATGAATTCGAATACCTGATTTTTAATGATTTTTTATTCTATATAGAATTACATAGTGAAAACAATTACCGGTGTGATACCTTGAAGGTGATCGTGTAAAATCATCTACCCCCATATTAAAGGCGGTTTTAATTTTATGAAGGCATATTTCAACAAAATATGTCATTTTATGAACTTTCTGTGTGAAAGCACACATTTTTAAATTTAGAAGCAGGGTTGACATTAATTTATACAGATTTCTATGTAAAATACTAATAATATGTTATGTTTCACCCTCAAAACTCCAAATTATGACTTTCAAAGTAAGATTATGCATCTGACATGTAGAAAGAAGTTAGAAAATGTTGGTTTTTTATTTTAGATGACTTTAAACTCTGTGCACCACCTGACCGCAGTCAATTATAGTGTATTCAGACTTTGCCGTGAAAGCACTTTAGGCTGATCTTTTCAAGAAAAGACTAATTCTGGGTTTGCGAATGAGTTTTCAACAAAAGCGACAACTGCGATAAAATGTGAAGAAGTAAAACATGTTTTTAAAAAGTGTTAAATTTTACAGAGACTGGGTTTACTTTCATTTTATTCACCTTAAGTGATTCATTTATTACTGGAGTGGAGGAATAGAAATAATGAAATGAGTTAAATTTGTCTAATAAAAGTAATGTACAAACAAAATTTATGAAGAATTTGTCAAAAATAAGAAGCTTATGACCAAAAATGCATAAATACTGTCAGGGCATGAGAGTGAATACTTATTCTGAGTCCCAACCATGCATCACACATATAGTACAGAATGTCACTTAGCACCATGGTATGCCTGTTATGGTTCTCTAGACTTTTTCCATGCTTTCGCAGCTGACATTCAAGATTTTTCAGTTTGCCGGAGAATGTTTTTTGTCATTTTACCACTTTTATGTAGGTGTTGACCCTCTCTTTTAAATTAAGTCTCAGTCAGGATGTTTATTTTAGCATGATTTGTTAAGCACAATAATGTACTGAAATATTAATAAATTACAAATTAAAGTGATGAAGAAATTTGACATATTTACACAATCAAAATATCAGAATAACCATAATTCAGCTAATAATGTGCCCTGTTCTTCTTTTGTCACTTCCTATATATTTTTTCAGCAGTTTTTGTACACCCACCCACCTCCAAGAATCATGGAGGATGGCCTGATATTAGTTTCTTTGTTGCATTTATTCACATTTAAAAGTGTTAAGACCCATAAAAATGTTTAAGATTTATATTTTTAAATTTAAATGTTGAATTTTTATGTAAATTTGGTGAAACAAAAAGCTGTAATCTTGAATTAATCATGCAAATTCATCAAACACCTTTGAAATTCCTGAGTAATTCAATGAAAAGAGGATAATTATGTATGTTCAATTGGAATTTCATGGCTAATTTGTGTCTGCAGAGAAAGCCAGTTACATAAATCACAACAATAAATTACATCTGAATTGTTTTCTCCATTTTCTTATCATCAAAGCAAGTTTAATGGAGTGTCAGAGCTGTCCAGAACCTCCCCAGATGCTGATATCATTTGGACTGCCCTGTGTTACAACACAGCTTTTAGATAAACTTCTGCATAGCAGGTTGTAGACAAGTACCTAGGCTTTATTTGGAACATAAATTGACCAGATGCAGATTTTATTATCAGCCTAATATTTAACAATTTCTGTAAATTCTGTCATTCTTAGGAGGGTAAAATGCAATTTTGTTATGTAATAATTGCATAATGGTCTCAGACTTGTGAATTATTTTTTGTTTGTTGTGAAGAACAGTGCATATACTCTCCACGGATACAAAATTGGTTGCCAGGCTTAGTCTATTAAGGATGAAATTCTGCTTCAAAATATGCACAAAAATCTTCTGTCAGAGTGCTCAGTGTGTATTCTTGACTGCTGTGGAGTAAGGGAGATAAATGCATCATATCTCCAGCAATAATGGGAATTAGATCCCCAGACTTCAGGATGTTAGTGACAGTTATTTAAGAAATCTCAGGTGCAAAAATGAAAAAAATCTGACAACTTCATAGGTCCTTCAAGGTATCACACCGGTAATTGACCAATCAAAATGAACTTAGTCAATTGTAGTTCCATACATAATAAAGAAATATTTTTTTTATTGTGAGAAATTTTGTATTTTCCCTTATTCTATTTTTACATTTTTGGTATCTGTGCTTAGGATATTTTATGTACTTTGTAAAATATTAAAGGTTTTTGACAGGAACTATTTCTTTCGGGGCATAGGAGGCCACTTCCTGGGGCGCACACAGGATGTTTATAAACACATTGAATACACGTGGTTTTGAGGGTATTCCTGTTTGCGGATGGAAAAAATCAGAAAATGCCGTGTAGGTACCCTATTTTTTGGTGTCAGCTGATGTGACTGGTAACGTTTAACACTTCCTGCTAAATATTTTTTCATGAATTCGAATACCTGATTTTTAATGATTTTTTATTCTATATAGAATTACATAGTGAAAACAATTACCGGTGTGATACCTTAAATGTGCAGTGTGATGATCAGAGATAACTCTTGTTAGAAATTAGTAACTCTCTAGTAGAGAGAAGATAACTTTTAGTCATCAGCCAATGAGAATCAAGTATGCTAATTAGAAAAGGTATAAAAGCGCTGTCTTCTCAGCGCAGAGACACAGCCAGACAGAGTCACACTCGGTCAGTTGGACAATCGAATAGAGAAGCTGCTGAAGTAAACTTGGATAAGGTGAGACAGGGATTAGACGTGACTGAACAAGTCTTTCCTTCCCTATCTTACATTTAAGTTAAACTTTTAATAATTAAAGTAAACTTAGTTATTCTTATAAATAGGTAAGCCAGCAGTTGAGACGCATTTGAGACTGTTAATTTTAATATAGAGCTAAATTGAGACTTCAATTATTTACCCCGTCCCAAAGGTTTTTGTACATAATTTCTCTTTGTTAGGTTCTCAGAAGTTATCTGAGCTTTCCCACGAATCACTTTTTGAGCAAGTAGCTCAGTTTAGATTGAGGATAATATTTTTTGTAAATATTTTTGATTATTTTTGTAACATCCGCTCGGTTACACGCCACATGCAGATTGGTTAAAAATGTATCTTGATATGGTTTCATCATACTATAATTCTTGACGTATTATTAATAAATGAGTAAATATTTAAATACAAACTGGTTTGAGTATACGAAGAGCAGTTCATACATGTATCTATATGTATTGGCATTTGCGTGACTGATATTTACGAAAAACAGCTGATCCACTTTTTAAGAAGCCGTTTCATTAAAACATTAAATATTTATTACATTGTTAAATATTTCTTTAAATCCCAAATAACTTGTTTACAGAATTAACAACAAATAAAATAGATCGCCATATTATCATTAAAAAAAAAAACAAAGATAAAAATGATATTTTACTAAATTTTTTCCAAAACAAAATTCTTAACCTTAATATTAGCTGAGGAAGTGACAACGTCGACTTTTCCAATAGTCATATCAAATTCTGAGTAGTGTAAAATGTTGATAAGTAAAATATATTTACCTCTCCTCAATATGTCTTAAGGTAACATGGTTAAATCGAAGAATGAAATTATAATAAAAGTAAATATTGACAGAAATATATTTTACATCTTCACTTGAAGTTCACATGCCATTGTTTATATTACACAAGATTCACTAATTTTCAAAATATATTTCCGGAAAACGCCATATTTAGACATGTTTGTGTATGTAACTTCCTTGAATTTATCAATTTGCGATCGATGTTCAAGTGCCACGTACACTTTTAATTGGATATTTACGGAAATAATGTTTTCTCAATAAATATTATTTATATACAATATTATCACCATAACTACAATATACATGGAAAGTCCTAAAACTGCCAGCACTTGCCGCATATGCTTTGTACATCATAAATAGCTCTATAGCATCTGTCAAAAGGAACAAAAAGTATATATTTAGCAATTCATTAAATCATTGCATAAATTAACAGATTTGACTGAACTTACTAATGAAGTTCTACATGCATATACATGTAGAAGTACTACAATGGAAAAAACCTTACAGTAGCAGTTCATGCTGTTTTGGAGGAATCTACTCATATAAGGTGTTTAAAAGAAAATTCGTTTGTCTCAAGTTTATTTTGCACTGAAGTGTGAATAACGTGGTTATATTACATTTTATTTGTTTCTTCGACACATTGATTACAAGAATTTGACATTTAACGAGTGCAAAATTTCATAAGCTATAGTATTCCAACGTTCGAGATGCAGTTGTTATATAAATAATAACAGGTTACACAGAAGTGTAATAAAATCAGGTGTACATTGGAGCACATTGTAATTTGCATGTTCTCAAATGTATATGTCTTCATGCGTAAACCCAAAAATCTACACGATTGCAATACTGGAATAGAAAGACTTCTATCAGGCGGTAGAGTGATGGGTGATCTTTCAAGTCACATAAAAAAAAACAATTTGTTGTGA
>NW_026890154.1:0-16879 GCF_033153115.1 Saccostrea echinata
CACTCGGTGACAGGGGTGTTCGCGGTGAACACGGATTTCTAAAAATATGGCAAAAGTTGAACTGTATGTAATGATCTTGCGCGTTGAACTTTTGTTGTTTTTTCGTCTCAGATTTTTAATTAATGCATACTGATTCACATAAGGATTAAAAATTATTTAAAATATGTTTGCTTTTTATAACAGGGCGAAAGAAGTAGTCTTTGTCATAAGGAAGGGGGGTGGGGTTAAAAAGAGCATTGAAATAATACATATTATTGAAATATCATGGCGTTTTCTGCTTAATTACGATTGTTTTGCCTAAATAATTCTTTTTACGAACTAGATTTCTTTATCTGTTACCGCTGTGTTCCAAATCAACGGATATTTACACATATTCAGAATTTTTATTTTGCTCCGGGTTTAGTCTAAATTCTTTAAATTGATAGATTTTGAAATTGTTTATGAGTAAATAATGTTAACGAGTGTGATGGCAAGGTATTTGTTAAAGTGTCCTCTAATTTTCATGCATTTCTCTCAACCCGATACATCAAAATCAGGCCCTTGTGTGGTCAAGATAAATTATTTTAGAGGAAATCTGGACTAATTTTCTATGCTCCATTAAACGCGAACGAACAGCAATGACGGTCAAAAAATGCCATTATTTCTCATTTTCCGTCTAAACTCACGAAATTAAACCTTAAATTATAGACTACAATATTTCGAAGTATAAAATCTGCTTTTACTGCAGGTTGCACAACAGTATTAAATTTTGCTATATATTCTTACCAAAAATGCGCAACTTTGAGTAGGTGGTATTAATTGAAAACAAACTTTTGAGAAGTTTCCTTTTCACATCTTGTAAAACAATTCTTTATAAAGATTTTAGTACCAAAAAATACATAGCCATCCAGCAAGGCACGCAAGTTTGTCTCGCTCGAAGTCGAGCAGGTGCTTGAAAATCAAGTCCAGGACCTAATCACTCCCCACTCAAATACAGTACATAGAAAATTCAGCACGCCCTAAATTTTAATGAATCTAGTCAATATAGGAAGTTTACATATTGTTTTTCATCTCATAAAAAAATTCAGCTCCAGTCTCGTGTTAAAATGCCCGAATCGGGAGGGAAGATTCAGGAATTATTTTGCGTCAGCCATGATTTGACGTGAACCTCAGGTGAAATACTGTTACGACACCTGCAATAAGAGTGAAAATTTTTGCTTGCCAGTATAATGCTATTTTCCCGATCTGTAATGAATATTCAATGTAATAAAGCAAGTTTCATAAAAATCCGTCTCAAGGTAGGAAAAATATTGGCGACACTCGGTGACAGGGGTGTTCGCGGTGAACACGGATTTCTAAAAATATGGCAAAAGTTGAACTGTATGTAATGATCTTGCGCGTTGAACTTTTGTTGTTTTTTCGTCTCAGATTTTTAATTAATGCATACTGATTCACATAAGGATTAAAAATTATTTAAAATATGTTTGCTTTTTATAACAGGGCGAAAGAAGTAGTCTTTGTCATAAGGAAGGGGGGTGGGGTTAAAAAGAGCATTGAAATAATACATATTATTGAAATATCATGGCGTTTTCTGCTTAATTACGATTGTTTTGCCTAAATAATTCTTTTTACGAACTAGATTTCTTTATCTGTTACCGCTGTGTTCCAAATCAACGGATATTTACACATATTCAGAATTTTTATTTTGCTCCGGGTTTAGTCTAAATTCTTTAAATTGATAGATTTTGAAATTGTTTATGAGTAAATAATGTTAACGAGTGTGATGGCAAGGTATTTGTTAAAGTGTCCTCTAATTTTCATGCATTTCTCTCAACCCGATACATCAAAATCAGGCCCTTGTGTGGTCAAGATAAATTATTTTAGAGGAAATCTGGACTAATTTTCTATGCTCCATTAAACGCGAACGAACAGCAATGACGGTCAAAAAATGCCATTATTTCTCATTTTCCGTCTAAACTCACGAAATTAAACCTTAAATTATAGACTACAATATTTCGAAGTATAAAATCTGCTTTTACTGCAGGTTGCACAACAGTATTAAATTTTGCTATATATTCTTACCAAAAATGCGCAACTTTGAGTAGGTGGTATTAATTGAAAACAAACTTTTGAGAAGTTTCCTTTTCACATCTTGTAAAACAATTCTTTATAAAGATTTTAGTACCAAAAAATACATAGCCATCCAGCAAGGCACGCAAGTTTGTCTCGCTCGAAGTCGAGCAGGTGCTTGAAAATCAAGTCCAGGACCTAATCACTCCCCACTCAAATACAGTACATAGAAAATTCAGCACGCCCTAAATTTTAATGAATCTAGTCAATATAGGAAGTTTACATATTGTTTTTCATCTCATAAAAAAATTCAGCTCCAGTCTCGTGTTAAAATGCCCGAATCGGGAGGGAAGATTCAGGAATTATTTTGCGTCAGCCATGATTTGACGTGAACCTCAGGTGAAATACTGTTACGACACCTGCAATAAGAGTGAAAATTTTTGCTTGCCAGTATAATGCTATTTTCCCGATCTGTAATGAATATTCAATGTAATAAAGCAAGTTTCATAAAAATCCGTCTCAAGGTAGGAAAAATATTGGCGACACTCGGTGACAGGGGTGTTCGCGGTGAACACGGATTTCTAAAAATATGGCAAAAGTTGAACTGTATGTAATGATCTTGCGCGTTGAACTTTTGTTGTTTTTTCGTCTCAGATTTTTAATTAATGCATACTGATTCACATAAGGATTAAAAATTATTTAAAATATGTTTGCTTTTTATAACAGGGCGAAAGAAGTAGTCTTTGTCATAAGGAAGGGGGGTGGGGTTAAAAAGAGCATTGAAATAATACATATTATTGAAATATCATGGCGTTTTCTGCTTAATTACGATTGTTTTGCCTAAATAATTCTTTTTACGAACTAGATTTCTTTATCTGTTACCGCTGTGTTCCAAATCAACGGATATTTACACATATTCAGAATTTTTATTTTGCTCCGGGTTTAGTCTAAATTCTTTAAATTGATAGATTTTGAAATTGTTTATGAGTAAATAATGTTAACGAGTGTGATGGCAAGGTATTTGTTAAAGTGTCCTCTAATTTTCATGCATTTCTCTCAACCCGATACATCAAAATCAGGCCCTTGTGTGGTCAAGATAAATTATTTTAGAGGAAATCTGGACTAATTTTCTATGCTCCATTAAACGCGAACGAACAGCAATGACGGTCAAAAAATGCCATTATTTCTCATTTTCCGTCTAAACTCACGAAATTAAACCTTAAATTATAGACTACAATATTTCGAAGTATAAAATCTGCTTTTACTGCAGGTTGCACAACAGTATTAAATTTTGCTATATATTCTTACCAAAAATGCGCAACTTTGAGTAGGTGGTATTAATTGAAAACAAACTTTTGAGAAGTTTCCTTTTCACATCTTGTAAAACAATTCTTTATAAAGATTTTAGTACCAAAAAATACATAGCCATCCAGCAAGGCACGCAAGTTTGTCTCGCTCGAAGTCGAGCAGGTGCTTGAAAATCAAGTCCAGGACCTAATCACTCCCCACTCAAATACAGTACATAGAAAATTCAGCACGCCCTAAATTTTAATGAATCTAGTCAATATAGGAAGTTTACATATTGTTTTTCATCTCATAAAAAAATTCAGCTCCAGTCTCGTGTTAAAATGCCCGAATCGGGAGGGAAGATTCAGGAATTATTTTGCGTCAGCCATGATTTGACGTGAACCTCAGGTGAAATACTGTTACGACACCTGCAATAAGAGTGAAAATTTTTGCTTGCCAGTATAATGCTATTTTCCCGATCTGTAATGAATATTCAATGTAATAAAGCAAGTTTCATAAAAATCCGTCTCAAGGTAGGAAAAATATTGGCGACACTCGGTGACAGGGGTGTTCGCGGTGAACACGGATTTCTAAAAATATGGCAAAAGTTGAACTGTATGTAATGATCTTGCGCGTTGAACTTTTGTTGTTTTTTCGTCTCAGATTTTTAATTAATGCATACTGATTCACATAAGGATTAAAAATTATTTAAAATATGTTTGCTTTTTATAACAGGGCGAAAGAAGTAGTCTTTGTCATAAGGAAGGGGGGTGGGGTTAAAAAGAGCATTGAAATAATACATATTATTGAAATATCATGGCGTTTTCTGCTTAATTACGATTGTTTTGCCTAAATAATTCTTTTTACGAACTAGATTTCTTTATCTGTTACCGCTGTGTTCCAAATCAACGGATATTTACACATATTCAGAATTTTTATTTTGCTCCGGGTTTAGTCTAAATTCTTTAAATTGATAGATTTTGAAATTGTTTATGAGTAAATAATGTTAACGAGTGTGATGGCAAGGTATTTGTTAAAGTGTCCTCTAATTTTCATGCATTTCTCTCAACCCGATACATCAAAATCAGGCCCTTGTGTGGTCAAGATAAATTATTTTAGAGGAAATCTGGACTAATTTTCTATGCTCCATTAAACGCGAACGAACAGCAATGACGGTCAAAAAATGCCATTATTTCTCATTTTCCGTCTAAACTCACGAAATTAAACCTTAAATTATAGACTACAATATTTCGAAGTATAAAATCTGCTTTTACTGCAATAAGAGTGAAAATTTTTGCTTGCCAGTATAATGCTATTTTCCCGATCTGTAATGAATATTCAATGTAATAAAGCAAGTTTCATAAAAATCCGTCTCAAGGTAGGAAAAATATTGGCGACACTCGGTGACAGGGGTGTTCGCGGTGAACACGGATTTCTAAAAATATGGCAAAAGTTGAACTGTATGTAATGATCTTGCGCGTTGAACTTTTGTTGTTTTTTCGTCTCAGATTTTTAATTAATGCATACTGATTCACATAAGGATTAAAAATTATTTAAAATATGTTTGCTTTTTATAACAGGGCGAAAGAAGTAGTCTTTGTCATAAGGAAGGGGGGTGGGGTTAAAAAGAGCATTGAAATAATACATATTATTGAAATATCATGGCGTTTTCTGCTTAATTACGATTGTTTTGCCTAAATAATTCTTTTTACGAACTAGATTTCTTTATCTGTTACCGCTGTGTTCCAAATCAACGGATATTTACACATATTCAGAATTTTTATTTTGCTCCGGGTTTAGTCTAAATTCTTTAAATTGATAGATTTTGAAATTGTTTATGAGTAAATAATGTTAACGAGTGTGATGGCAAGGTATTTGTTAAAGTGTCCTCTAATTTTCATGCATTTCTCTCAACCCGATACATCAAAATCAGGCCCTTGTGTGGTCAAGATAAATTATTTTAGAGGAAATCTGGACTAATTTTCTATGCTCCATTAAACGCGAACGAACAGCAATGACGGTCAAAAAATGCCATTATTTCTCATTTTCCGTCTAAACTCACGAAATTAAACCTTAAATTATAGACTACAATATTTCGAAGTATAAAATCTGCTTTTACTGCAGGTTGCACAACAGTATTAAATTTTGCTATATATTCTTACCAAAAATGCGCAACTTTGAGTAGGTGGTATTAATTGAAAACAAACTTTTGAGAAGTTTCCTTTTCACATCTTGTAAAACAATTCTTTATAAAGATTTTAGTACCAAAAAATACATAGCCATCCAGCAAGGCACGCAAGTTTGTCTCGCTCGAAGTCGAGCAGGTGCTTGAAAATCAAGTCCAGGACCTAATCACTCCCCACTCAAATACAGTACATAGAAAATTCAGCACGCCCTAAATTTTAATGAATCTAGTCAATATAGGAAGTTTACATATTGTTTTTCATCTCATAAAAAAATTCAGCTCCAGTCTCGTGTTAAAATGCCCGAATCGGGAGGGAAGATTCAGGAATTATTTTGCGTCAGCCATGATTTGACGTGAACCTCAGGTGAAATACTGTTACGACACCTGCAATAAGAGTGAAAATTTTTGCTTGCCAGTATAATGCTATTTTCCCGATCTGTAATGAATATTCAATGTAATAAAGCAAGTTTCATAAAAATCCGTCTCAAGGTAGGAAAAATATTGGCGACACTCGGTGACAGGGGTGTTCGCGGTGAACACGGATTTCTAAAAATATGGCAAAAGTTGAACTGTATGTAATGATCTTGCGCGTTGAACTTTTGTTGTTTTTTCGTCTCAGATTTTTAATTAATGCATACTGATTCACATAAGGATTAAAAATTATTTAAAATATGTTTGCTTTTTATAACAGGGCGAAAGAAGTAGTCTTTGTCATAAGGAAGGGGGGTGGGGTTAAAAAGAGCATTGAAATAATACATATTATTGAAATATCATGGCGTTTTCTGCTTAATTACGATTGTTTTGCCTAAATAATTCTTTTTACGAACTAGATTTCTTTATCTGTTACCGCTGTGTTCCAAATCAACGGATATTTACACATATTCAGAATTTTTATTTTGCTCCGGGTTTAGTCTAAATTCTTTAAATTGATAGATTTTGAAATTGTTTATGAGTAAATAATGTTAACGAGTGTGATGGCAAGGTATTTGTTAAAGTGTCCTCTAATTTTCATGCATTTCTCTCAACCCGATACATCAAAATCAGGCCCTTGTGTGGTCAAGATAAATTATTTTAGAGGAAATCTGGACTAATTTTCTATGCTCCATTAAACGCGAACGAACAGCAATGACGGTCAAAAAATGCCATTATTTCTCATTTTCCGTCTAAACTCACGAAATTAAACCTTAAATTATAGACTACAATATTTCGAAGTATAAAATCTGCTTTTACTGCAGGTTGCACAACAGTATTAAATTTTGCTATATATTCTTACCAAAAATGCGCAACTTTGAGTAGGTGGTATTAATTGAAAACAAACTTTTGAGAAGTTTCCTTTTCACATCTTGTAAAACAATTCTTTATAAAGATTTTAGTACCAAAAAATACATAGCCATCCAGCAAGGCACGCAAGTTTGTCTCGCTCGAAGTCGAGCAGGTGCTTGAAAATCAAGTCCAGGACCTAATCACTCCCCACTCAAATACAGTACATAGAAAATTCAGCACGCCCTAAATTTTAATGAATCTAGTCAATATAGGAAGTTTACATATTGTTTTTCATCTCATAAAAAAATTCAGCTCCAGTCTCGTGTTAAAATGCCCGAATCGGGAGGGAAGATTCAGGAATTATTTTGCGTCAGCCATGATTTGACGTGAACCTCAGGTGAAATACTGTTACGACACCTGCAATAAGAGTGAAAATTTTTGCTTGCCAGTATAATGCTATTTTCCCGATCTGTAATGAATATTCAATGTAATAAAGCAAGTTTCATAAAAATCCGTCTCAAGGTAGGAAAAATATTGGCGACACTCGGTGACAGGGGTGTTCGCGGTGAACACGGATTTCTAAAAATATGGCAAAAGTTGAACTGTATGTAATGATCTTGCGCGTTGAACTTTTGTTGTTTTTTCGTCTCAGATTTTTAATTAATGCATACTGATTCACATAAGGATTAAAAATTATTTAAAATATGTTTGCTTTTTATAACAGGGCGAAAGAAGTAGTCTTTGTCATAAGGAAGGGGGGTGGGGTTAAAAAGAGCATTGAAATAATACATATTATTGAAATATCATGGCGTTTTCTGCTTAATTACGATTGTTTTGCCTAAATAATTCTTTTTACGAACTAGATTTCTTTATCTGTTACCGCTGTGTTCCAAATCAACGGATATTTACACATATTCAGAATTTTTATTTTGCTCCGGGTTTAGTCTAAATTCTTTAAATTGATAGATTTTGAAATTGTTTATGAGTAAATAATGTTAACGAGTGTGATGGCAAGGTATTTGTTAAAGTGTCCTCTAATTTTCATGCATTTCTCTCAACCCGATACATCAAAATCAGGCCCTTGTGTGGTCAAGATAAATTATTTTAGAGGAAATCTGGACTAATTTTCTATGCTCCATTAAACGCGAACGAACAGCAATGACGGTCAAAAAATGCCATTATTTCTCATTTTCCGTCTAAACTCACGAAATTAAACCTTAAATTATAGACTACAATATTTCGAAGTATAAAATCTGCTTTTACTGCAGGTTGCACAACAGTATTAAATTTTGCTATATATTCTTACCAAAAATGCGCAACTTTGAGTAGGTGGTATTAATTGAAAACAAACTTTTGAGAAGTTTCCTTTTCACATCTTGTAAAACAATTCTTTATAAAGATTTTAGTACCAAAAAATACATAGCCATCCAGCAAGGCACGCAAGTTTGTCTCGCTCGAAGTCGAGCAGGTGCTTGAAAATCAAGTCCAGGACCTAATCACTCCCCACTCAAATACAGTACATAGAAAATTCAGCACGCCCTAAATTTTAATGAATCTAGTCAATATAGGAAGTTTACATATTGTTTTTCATCTCATAAAAAAATTCAGCTCCAGTCTCGTGTTAAAATGCCCGAATCGGGAGGGAAGATTCAGGAATTATTTTGCGTCAGCCATGATTTGACGTGAACCTCAGGTGAAATACTGTTACGACACCTGCAATAAGAGTGAAAATTTTTGCTTGCCAGTATAATGCTATTTTCCCGATCTGTAATGAATATTCAATGTAATAAAGCAAGTTTCATAAAAATCCGTCTCAAGGTAGGAAAAATATTGGCGACACTCGGTGACAGGGGTGTTCGCGGTGAACACGGATTTCTAAAAATATGGCAAAAGTTGAACTGTATGTAATGATCTTGCGCGTTGAACTTTTGTTGTTTTTTCGTCTCAGATTTTTAATTAATGCATACTGATTCACATAAGGATTAAAAATTATTTAAAATATGTTTGCTTTTTATAACAGGGCGAAAGAAGTAGTCTTTGTCATAAGGAAGGGGGGTGGGGTTAAAAAGAGCATTGAAATAATACATATTATTGAAATATCATGGCGTTTTCTGCTTAATTACGATTGTTTTGCCTAAATAATTCTTTTTACGAACTAGATTTCTTTATCTGTTACCGCTGTGTTCCAAATCAACGGATATTTACACATATTCAGAATTTTTATTTTGCTCCGGGTTTAGTCTAAATTCTTTAAATTGATAGATTTTGAAATTGTTTATGAGTAAATAATGTTAACGAGTGTGATGGCAAGGTATTTGTTAAAGTGTCCTCTAATTTTCATGCATTTCTCTCAACCCGATACATCAAAATCAGGCCCTTGTGTGGTCAAGATAAATTATTTTAGAGGAAATCTGGACTAATTTTCTATGCTCCATTAAACGCGAACGAACAGCAATGACGGTCAAAAAATGCCATTATTTCTCATTTTCCGTCTAAACTCACGAAATTAAACCTTAAATTATAGACTACAATATTTCGAAGTATAAAATCTGCTTTTACTGCAGGTTGCACAACAGTATTAAATTTTGCTATATATTCTTACCAAAAATGCGCAACTTTGAGTAGGTGGTATTAATTGAAAACAAACTTTTGAGAAGTTTCCTTTTCACATCTTGTAAAACAATTCTTTATAAAGATTTTAGTACCAAAAAATACATAGCCATCCAGCAAGGCACGCAAGTTTGTCTCGCTCGAAGTCGAGCAGGTGCTTGAAAATCAAGTCCAGGACCTAATCACTCCCCACTCAAATACAGTACATAGAAAATTCAGCACGCCCTAAATTTTAATGAATCTAGTCAATATAGGAAGTTTACATATTGTTTTTCATCTCATAAAAAAATTCAGCTCCAGTCTCGTGTTAAAATGCCCGAATCGGGAGGGAAGATTCAGGAATTATTTTGCGTCAGCCATGATTTGACGTGAACCTCAGGTGAAATACTGTTACGACACCTGCAATAAGAGTGAAAATTTTTGCTTGCCAGTATAATGCTATTTTCCCGATCTGTAATGAATATTCAATGTAATAAAGCAAGTTTCATAAAAATCCGTCTCAAGGTAGGAAAAATATTGGCGACACTCGGTGACAGGGGTGTTCGCGGTGAACACGGATTTCTAAAAATATGGCAAAAGTTGAACTGTATGTAATGATCTTGCGCGTTGAACTTTTGTTGTTTTTTCGTCTCAGATTTTTAATTAATGCATACTGATTCACATAAGGATTAAAAATTATTTAAAATATGTTTGCTTTTTATAACAGGGCGAAAGAAGTAGTCTTTGTCATAAGGAAGGGGGGTGGGGTTAAAAAGAGCATTGAAATAATACATATTATTGAAATATCATGGCGTTTTCTGCTTAATTACGATTGTTTTGCCTAAATAATTCTTTTTACGAACTAGATTTCTTTATCTGTTACCGCTGTGTTCCAAATCAACGGATATTTACACATATTCAGAATTTTTATTTTGCTCCGGGTTTAGTCTAAATTCTTTAAATTGATAGATTTTGAAATTGTTTATGAGTAAATAATGTTAACGAGTGTGATGGCAAGGTATTTGTTAAAGTGTCCTCTAATTTTCATGCATTTCTCTCAACCCGATACATCAAAATCAGGCCCTTGTGTGGTCAAGATAAATTATTTTAGAGGAAATCTGGACTAATTTTCTATGCTCCATTAAACGCGAACGAACAGCAATGACGGTCAAAAAATGCCATTATTTCTCATTTTCCGTCTAAACTCACGAAATTAAACCTTAAATTATAGACTACAATATTTCGAAGTATAAAATCTGCTTTTACTGCAGGTTGCACAACAGTATTAAATTTTGCTATATATTCTTACCAAAAATGCGCAACTTTGAGTAGGTGGTATTAATTGAAAACAAACTTTTGAGAAGTTTCCTTTTCACATCTTGTAAAACAATTCTTTATAAAGATTTTAGTACCAAAAAATACATAGCCATCCAGCAAGGCACGCAAGTTTGTCTCGCTCGAAGTCGAGCAGGTGCTTGAAAATCAAGTCCAGGACCTAATCACTCCCCACTCAAATACAGTACATAGAAAATTCAGCACGCCCTAAATTTTAATGAATCTAGTCAATATAGGAAGTTTACATATTGTTTTTCATCTCATAAAAAAATTCAGCTCCAGTCTCGTGTTAAAATGCCCGAATCGGGAGGGAAGATTCAGGAATTATTTTGCGTCAGCCATGATTTGACGTGAACCTCAGGTGAAATACTGTTACGACACCTGCAATAAGAGTGAAAATTTTTGCTTGCCAGTATAATGCTATTTTCCCGATCTGTAATGAATATTCAATGTAATAAAGCAAGTTTCATAAAAATCCGTCTCAAGGTAGGAAAAATATTGGCGACACTCGGTGACAGGGGTGTTCGCGGTGAACACGGATTTCTAAAAATATGGCAAAAGTTGAACTGTATGTAATGATCTTGCGCGTTGAACTTTTGTTGTTTTTTCGTCTCAGATTTTTAATTAATGCATACTGATTCACATAAGGATTAAAAATTATTTAAAATATGTTTGCTTTTTATAACAGGGCGAAAGAAGTAGTCTTTGTCATAAGGAAGGGGGGTGGGGTTAAAAAGAGCATTGAAATAATACATATTATTGAAATATCATGGCGTTTTCTGCTTAATTACGATTGTTTTGCCTAAATAATTCTTTTTACGAACTAGATTTCTTTATCTGTTACCGCTGTGTTCCAAATCAACGGATATTTACACATATTCAGAATTTTTATTTTGCTCCGGGTTTAGTCTAAATTCTTTAAATTGATAGATTTTGAAATTGTTTATGAGTAAATAATGTTAACGAGTGTGATGGCAAGGTATTTGTTAAAGTGTCCTCTAATTTTCATGCATTTCTCTCAACCCGATACATCAAAATCAGGCCCTTGTGTGGTCAAGATAAATTATTTTAGAGGAAATCTGGACTAATTTTCTATGCTCCATTAAACGCGAACGAACAGCAATGACGGTCAAAAAATGCCATTATTTCTCATTTTCCGTCTAAACTCACGAAATTAAACCTTAAATTATAGACTACAATATTTCGAAGTATAAAATCTGCTTTTACTGCAGGTTGCACAACAGTATTAAATTTTGCTATATATTCTTACCAAAAATGCGCAACTTTGAGTAGGTGGTATTAATTGAAAACAAACTTTTGAGAAGTTTCCTTTTCACATCTTGTAAAACAATTCTTTATAAAGATTTTAGTACCAAAAAATACATAGCCATCCAGCAAGGCACGCAAGTTTGTCTCGCTCGAAGTCGAGCAGGTGCTTGAAAATCAAGTCCAGGACCTAATCACTCCCCACTCAAATACAGTACATAGAAAATTCAGCACGCCCTAAATTTTAATGAATCTAGTCAATATAGGAAGTTTACATATTGTTTTTCATCTCATAAAAAAATTCAGCTCCAGTCTCGTGTTAAAATGCCCGAATCGGGAGGGAAGATTCAGGAATTATTTTGCGTCAGCCATGATTTGACGTGAACCTCAGGTGAAATACTGTTACGACACCTGCAATAAGAGTGAAAATTTTTGCTTGCCAGTATAATGCTATTTTCCCGATCTGTAATGAATATTCAATGTAATAAAGCAAGTTTCATAAAAATCCGTCTCAAGGTAGGAAAAATATTGGCGACACTCGGTGACAGGGGTGTTCGCGGTGAACACGGATTTCTAAAAATATGGCAAAAGTTGAACTGTATGTAATGATCTTGCGCGTTGAACTTTTGTTGTTTTTTCGTCTCAGATTTTTAATTAATGCATACTGATTCACATAAGGATTAAAAATTATTTAAAATATGTTTGCTTTTTATAACAGGGCGAAAGAAGTAGTCTTTGTCATAAGGAAGGGGGGTGGGGTTAAAAAGAGCATTGAAATAATACATATTATTGAAATATCATGGCGTTTTCTGCTTAATTACGATTGTTTTGCCTAAATAATTCTTTTTACGAACTAGATTTCTTTATCTGTTACCGCTGTGTTCCAAATCAACGGATATTTACACATATTCAGAATTTTTATTTTGCTCCGGGTTTAGTCTAAATTCTTTAAATTGATAGATTTTGAAATTGTTTATGAGTAAATAATGTTAACGAGTGTGATGGCAAGGTATTTGTTAAAGTGTCCTCTAATTTTCATGCATTTCTCTCAACCCGATACATCAAAATCAGGCCCTTGTGTGGTCAAGATAAATTATTTTAGAGGAAATCTGGACTAATTTTCTATGCTCCATTAAACGCGAACGAACAGCAATGACGGTCAAAAAATGCCATTATTTCTCATTTTCCGTCTAAACTCACGAAATTAAACCTTAAATTATAGACTACAATATTTCGAAGTATAAAATCTGCTTTTACTGCAGGTTGCACAACAGTATTAAATTTTGCTATATATTCTTACCAAAAATGCGCAACTTTGAGTAGGTGGTATTAATTGAAAACAAACTTTTGAGAAGTTTCCTTTTCACATCTTGTAAAACAATTCTTTATAAAGATTTTAGTACCAAAAAATACATAGCCATCCAGCAAGGCACGCAAGTTTGTCTCGCTCGAAGTCGAGCAGGTGCTTGAAAATCAAGTCCAGGACCTAATCACTCCCCACTCAAATACAGTACATAGAAAATTCAGCACGCCCTAAATTTTAATGAATCTAGTCAATATAGGAAGTTTACATATTGTTTTTCATCTCATAAAAAAATTCAGCTCCAGTCTCGTGTTAAAATGCCCGAATCGGGAGGGAAGATTCAGGAATTATTTTGCGTCAGCCATGATTTGACGTGAACCTCAGGTGAAATACTGTTACGACACCTGCAATAAGAGTGAAAATTTTTGCTTGCCAGTATAATGCTATTTTCCCGATCTGTAATGAATATTCAATGTAATAAAGCAAGTTTCATAAAAATCCGTCTCAAGGTAGGAAAAATATTGGCGACACTCGGTGACAGGGGTGTTCGCGGTGAACACGGATTTCTAAAAATATGGCAAAAGTTGAACTGTATGTAATGATCTTGCGCGTTGAACTTTTGTTGTTTTTTCGTCTCAGATTTTTAATTAATGCATACTGATTCACATAAGGATTAAAAATTATTTAAAATATGTTTGCTTTTTATAACAGGGCGAAAGAAGTAGTCTTTGTCATAAGGAAGGGGGGTGGGGTTAAAAAGAGCATTGAAATAATACATATTATTGAAATATCATGGCGTTTTCTGCTTAATTACGATTGTTTTGCCTAAATAATTCTTTTTACGAACTAGATTTCTTTATCTGTTACCGCTGTGTTCCAAATCAACGGATATTTACACATATTCAGAATTTTTATTTTGCTCCGGGTTTAGTCTAAATTCTTTAAATTGATAGATTTTGAAATTGTTTATGAGTAAATAATGTTAACGAGTGTGATGGCAAGGTATTTGTTAAAGTGTCCTCTAATTTTCATGCATTTCTCTCAACCCGATACATCAAAATCAGGCCCTTGTGTGGTCAAGATAAATTATTTTAGAGGAAATCTGGACTAATTTTCTATGCTCCATTAAACGCGAACGAACAGCAATGACGGTCAAAAAATGCCATTATTTCTCATTTTCCGTCTAAACTCACGAAATTAAACCTTAAATTATAGACTACAATATTTCGAAGTATAAAATCTGCTTTTACTGCAATAAGAGTGAAAATTTTTGCTTGCCAGTATAATGCTATTTTCCCGATCTGTAATGAATATTCAATGTAATAAAGCAAGTTTCATAAAAATCCGTCTCAAGGTAGGAAAAATATTGGCGACACTCGGTGACAGGGGTGTTCGCGGTGAACACGGATTTCTAAAAATATGGCAAAAGTTGAACTGTATGTAATGATCTTGCGCGTTGAACTTTTGTTGTTTTTTCGTCTCAGATTTTTAATTAATGCATACTGATTCACATAAGGATTAAAAATTATTTAAAATATGTTTGCTTTTTATAACAGGGCGAAAGAAGTAGTCTTTGTCATAAGGAAGGGGGGTGGGGTTAAAAAGAGCATTGAAATAATACATATTATTGAAATATCATGGCGTTTTCTGCTTAATTACGATTGTTTTGCCTAAATAATTCTTTTTACGAACTAGATTTCTTTATCTGTTACCGCTGTGTTCCAAATCAACGGATATTTACACATATTCAGAATTTTTATTTTGCTCCGGGTTTAGTCTAAATTCTTTAAATTGATAGATTTTGAAATTGTTTATGAGTAAATAATGTTAACGAGTGTGATGGCAAGGTATTTGTTAAAGTGTCCTCTAATTTTCATGCATTTCTCTCAACCCGATACATCAAAATCAGGCCCTTGTGTGGTCAAGATAAATTATTTTAGAGGAAATCTGGACTAATTTTCTATGCTCCATTAAACGCGAACGAACAGCAATGACGGTCAAAAAATGCCATTATTTCTCATTTTCCGTCTAAACTCACGAAATTAAACCTTAAATTATAGACTACAATATTTCGAAGTATAAAATCTGCTTTTACTGCAGGTTGCACAACAGTATTAAATTTTGCTATATATTCTTACCAAAAATGCGCAACTTTGAGTAGGTGGTATTAATTGAAAACAAACTTTTGAGAAGTTTCCTTTTCACATCTTGTAAAACAATTCTTTATAAAGATTTTAGTACCAAAAAATACATAGCCATCCAGCAAGGCACGCAAGTTTGTCTCGCTCGAAGTCGAGCAGGTGCTTGAAAATCAAGTCCAGGACCTAATCACTCCCCACTCAAATACAGTACATAGAAAATTCAGCACGCCCTAAATTTTAATGAATCTAGTCAATATAGGAAGTTTACATATTGTTTTTCATCTCATAAAAAAATTCAGCTCCAGTCTCGTGTTAAAATGCCCGAATCGGGAGGGAAGATTCAGGAATTATTTTGCGTCAGCCATGATTTGACGTGAACCTCAGGTGAAATACTGTTACGACACCTGCAATAAGAGTGAAAATTTTTGCTTGCCAGTATAATGCTATTTTCCCGATCTGTAATGAATATTCAATGTAATAAAGCAAGTTTCATAAAAATCCGTCTCAAGGTAGGAAAAATATTGGCGACACTCGGTGACAGGGGTGTTCGCGGTGAACACGGATTTCTAAAAATATGGCAAAAGTTGAACTGTATGTAATGATCTTGCGCGTTGAACTTTTGTTGTTTTTTCGTCTCAGATTTTTAATTAATGCATACTGATTCACATAAGGATTAAAAATTATTTAAAATATGTTTGCTTTTTATAACAGGGCGAAAGAAGTAGTCTTTGTCATAAGGAAGGGGGGTGGGGTTAAAAAGAGCATTGAAATAATACATATTATTGAAATATCATGGCGTTTTCTGCTTAATTACGATTGTTTTGCCTAAATAATTCTTTTTACGAACTAGATTTCTTTATCTGTTACCGCTGTGTTCCAAATCAACGGATATTTACACATATTCAGAATTTTTATTTTGCTCCGGGTTTAGTCTAAATTCTTTAAATTGATAGATTTTGAAATTGTTTATGAGTAAATAATGTTAACGAGTGTGATGGCAAGGTATTTGTTAAAGTGTCCTCTAATTTTCATGCATTTCTCTCAACCCGATACATCAAAATCAGGCCCTTGTGTGGTCAAGATAAATTATTTTAGAGGAAATCTGGACTAATTTTCTATGCTCCATTAAACGCGAACGAACAGCAATGACGGTCAAAAAATGCCATTATTTCTCATTTTCCGTCTAAACTCACGAAATTAAACCTTAAATTATAGACTACAATATTTCGAAGTATAAAATCTGCTTTTACTGCAGGTTGCACAACAGTATTAAATTTTGCTATATATTCTTACCAAAAATGCGCAACTTTGAGTAGGTGGTATTAATTGAAAACAAACTTTTGAGAAGTTTCCTTTTCACATCTTGTAAAACAATTCTTTATAAAGATTTTAGTACCAAAAAATACATAGCCATCCAGCAAGGCACGCAAGTTTGTCTCGCTCGAAGTCGAGCAGGTGCTT
>NW_026890155.1:0-19228 GCF_033153115.1 Saccostrea echinata
TTTAATCCAAATTCCATCAACCGCTTCTGTATATTCAAAATGAGTAAGGTTACTATTCCAAAAGTGGATCACATTGTTGCAATTTTTGTAACTGTAACCAAAGGTAAAGCAATTAAAACCTGAATCCTTTAAAATATACATTAATGTATTAATTTTGAAACTGTCATATCAGCAATCTTTTATTTTTTTTTTAGCATTAATGATCTTGCTATTGTTCTTGTCGTCAAAGAATCTCATATGCTGAAGAGTTAACTTTTATCTTCTCATAGAAATATTCCTGACATCATCCAATGATACCAAAAGAATTTTTTTGTCAAATTTTCATCAAAAGTTTTTCAATATTCACATTGTCCAAGGTTAGTATTCCAAAACTGGATCACATTGTTGCCAATGTCATTTACAGTTAATTCTCAAAATTATACATAAATGCATTTGTATCTGACATATCTGAAATTTTATTTGCTTCAATCCAGTTTCCTGAAATGAAATCTATAATTGATTACCAAACGTCTATTTTTCTAGCATTTGCTATAGTTACTTCACAATTTTATTCCGTAATAACAACTTTTTTCTCCTTTGAATATGTCCCTGGAATCCTTGAATGTGATTGAAAAAAGCAATCCAAATGCTCTAATACATGCAGTTTATCATTGCTGACTTGTGACTTATACATCTAATAAGCTTTATTTTGATGAATCATCTTTCTTGAAATCATACTCTATGTTGAATATCCAGCTTTTCTATTTGTATTTGACTATTGCTCCAGACTACAAGGAAGTTTATATTCTATATGGGACACATTCCTTTTTCGAATATGTACCTGACATCATTCCAAAAGCTTAAGAGAAAATGTCATCAGATTTCTTGGAATTTTCCTCCATATTTAAACCGTTGGACGTTAATATCCCAAAACTGCATCACCTTGATGTCGTTTTTATTTATTAGTATGCATGTGTAAAACGAACAAAATGCCACAGCTCAGAAAGGGATAGTTATGGAAATGTACCTGCTATAACTTCAATATCTTTGGAATAGTGTCATTTATCCTTTCGTGAATCTCCTTTTTAATCACAAAGTTCTCTTCCTGTGTGTCATTTTCCTACTAGGTTAAAGATATATAATGGGATGGCAGCTTTTATGGCTTGAAATGTTACATATAGCATTCGAAGTGACTATAAGAAATCTCTGTCAAATTTCTAAGACCCCTTCTTAATATTGACATTGTTCAAGGTCACTAATGTAAATCCAGAGTACCTGTGTAGTATCAAGATAAATAGGAATCCTGCACAGCAAAAACGAAGACTGAATGCACAGTAAAATACAAAAGTTCCTTAAAGGGTTTGTGACTGATATATCGTCCAATTTTTTTTTTTTCGTAAAATCCTATTTCCTGATATTCATACCATCTTCTGAAAACAAAAGATTCCTTTCATATCATTCTTACACTATCCTACAAAATGAAAATACTCTACAGAAAAAAATATCCTGACATCATTCAAAGTTATCAAAAGAACCTTTAATCCAAATTCCATCAACCGCTTCTGTATATTCAAAATGAGTAAGGTTACTATTCCAAAAGTGGATCACATTGTTGCAATTTTTGTAACTGTAACCAAAGGTAAAGCAATTAAAACCTGAATCCTTTAAAATATACATTAATGTATTAATTTTGAAACTGTCATATCAGCAATCTTTTATTTTTTTTTTTAGCATTAATGATCTTGCTATTGTTCTTGTCGTCAAAGAATCTCATATGCTGAAGAGTTAACTTTTATCTTCTCATAGAAATATTCCTGACATCATCCAATGATACCAAAAGAATTTTTTTGTCAAATTTTCATCAAAAGTTTTTCAATATTCACATTGTCCAAGGTTAGTATTCCAAAACTGGATCACATTGTTGCCAATGTCATTTACAGTTAATTCTCAAAATTATACATAAATGCATTTGTATCTGACATATCTGAAATTTTATTTGCTTCAATCCAGTTTCCTGAAATGAAATCTATAATTGATTACCAAACGTCTATTTTTCTAGCATTTGCTATAGTTACTTCACAATTTTATTCCGTAATAACAACTTTTTTCTCCTTTGAATATGTCCCTGGAATCCTTGATTGTGATTGAAAAAAGCAATCCAAATGCTCTAATACATGCAGTTTATCATTGCTGACTTGTGACTTATACATCTAATAAGCTTTATTTTGATGAATCATCTTTCTTGAAATCATACTCTATGTTGAATATCCAGCTTTTCTATTTGTATTTGACTATTGCTCCAGACTACAAGGAAGTTTATATTCTATATGGGACACATTCCTTTTTCGAATATGTACCTGACATCATTCCAAAAGCTTAAGAGAAAATGTCATCAGATTTCTTGGAATTTTCCTCCATATTTAAACCGTTGGACGTTAATATCCCAAAACTGCATCACCTTGATGTCGTTTTTATTTATTAGTATGCATGTGTAAAACGAACAAAATGCCACAGCTCAGAAAGGGATAGTTATGGAAATGTACCTGCTATAACTTCAATATCTTTGGAATAGTGTCATTTATCCTTTCGTGAATCTCCTTTTTAATCACAAAGTTCTCTTCCTGTGTGTCATTTTCCTACTAGGTTAAAGATATATAATGGGATGGCAGCTTTTATGGCTTGAAATGTTACATATAGCATTCGAAGTGACTATAAGAAATCTCTGTCAAATTTCTAAGACCCCTTCTTAATATTGACATTGTTCAAGGTCACTAATGTAAATCCAGAGTACCTGTGTAGTATCAAGATAAATAGGAATCCTGCACAGCAAAAACGAAGACTGAATGCACAGTAAAATACAAAAGTTCCTTAAAGGGTTTGTGACTGATATATCGTCCAATTTTTTTTTTTCGTAAAATCCTATTTCCTGATATTCATACCATCTTCTGAAAACAAAAGATTCCTTTCATATCATTCTTACACTATCCTACAAAATGAAAATACTCTACAGAAAAAAATATCCTGACATCATTCAAAGTTATCAAAAGAACCTTTAATCCAAATTCCATCAACCGCTTCTGTATATTCAAAATGAGTAAGGTTACTATTCCAAAAGTGGATCACATTGTTGCAATTTTTGTAACTGTAACCAAAGGTAAAGCAATTAAAACCTGAATCCTTTAAAATATACATTAATGTATTAATTTTGAAACTGTCATATCAGCAATCTTTTATTTTTTTTTTTAGCATTAATGATCTTGCTATTGTTCTTGTCGTCAAAGAATCTCATATGCTGAAGAGTTAACTTTTATCTTCTCATAGAAATATTCCTGACATCATCCAATGATACCAAAAGAATTTTTTTGTCAAATTTTCATCAAAAGTTTTTCAATATTCACATTGTCCAAGGTTAGTATTCCAAAACTGGATCACATTGTTGCCAATGTCATTTACAGTTAATTCTCAAAATTATACATAAATGCATTTGTATCTGACATATCTGAAATTTTATTTGCTTCAATCCAGTTTCCTGAAATGAAATCTATAATTGATTACCAAACGTCTATTTTTCTAGCATTTGCTATAGTTACTTCACAATTTTATTCCGTAATAACAACTTTTTTCTCCTTTGAATATGTCCCTGGAATCCTTGAATGTGATTGAAAAAAGCAATCCAATGCTCTAATACATGCAGTTTATCATTGCTGACTTGTGACTTATACATCTAATAAGCTTTATTTTGTTGAATCATCTTTCTTGAAATCATACTCTATGTTGAATATCCAGCTTTTCTATTTGTATTTGACTATTGCTCCAGACTACAAGGGAGTTTATATTCTATATGGGACACATTCCTTTTTCGAATATGTACCTGACATCATTCCAAAAGCTTAAGAGAAAATGTCATCAGATTTCTTGGAATTTTCCTCCATATTTAAACCGTTGGACGTTAATATCCCAAAACTGCATCACCTTGATGTCGTTTTTATTTATTAGTATGCATGTGTAAAACGAACAAAATGCCACAGCTCAGAAAGGGATAGTTATGGAAATGTACCTGCTATAACTTCAATATCTTTGGAATAGTGTCATTTATCCTTTCGTGAATCTCCTTTTTAATCACAAAGTTCTCTTCCTGTGTGTCATTTTCCTACTAGGTTAAAGATATATAATGGGATGGCAGCTTTTATGGCTTGAAATGTTACATATAGCATTCGAAGTGACTATAAGAAATCTCTGTCAAATTTCTAAGACCCCTTCTTAATATTGACATTGTTCAAGGTCACTAATGTAAATCCAGAGTACCTGTGTAGTATCAAGATAAATAGGAATCCTGCACAGCAAAAACGAAGACTGAATGCACAGTAAAATACAAAAGTTCCTTAAAGGGTTTGTGACTGATATATCGTCCAATTTTTTTTTTTTCGTAAAATCCTATTTCCTGATATTCATACCATCTTCTGAAAACAAAAGATTCCTTTCATATCATTCTTACACTATCCTACAAAATGAAAATACTCTACAGAAAAAAATATCCTGACATCATTCAAAGTTATCAAAAGAACCTTTAATCCAAATTCCATCAACCGCTTCTGTATATTCAAAATGAGTAAGGTTACTATTCCAAAAGTGGATCACATTGTTGCAATTTTTGTAACTGTAACCAAAGGTAAAGCAATTAAAACCTGAATCCTTTAAAATATACATTAATGTATTAATTTTGAAACTGTCATATCAGCAATCTTTTATTTTTTTTTTTAGCATTAATGATCTTGCTATTGTTCTTGTCGTCAAAGAATCTCATATGCTGAAGAGTTAACTTTTATCTTCTCATAGAAATATTCCTGACATCATCCAATGATACCAAAAGAATTTTTTTGTCAAATTTTCATCAAAAGTTTTTCAATATTCACATTGTCCAAGGTTAGTATTCCAAAACTGGATCACATTGTTGCCAATGTCATTTACAGTTAATTCTCAAAATTATACATAAATGCATTTGTATCTGACATATCTGAAATTTTATTTGCTTCAATCCAGTTTCCTGAAATGAAATCTATAATTGATTACCAAACGTCTATTTTTCTAGCATTTGCTATAGTTACTTCACAATTTTATTCCGTAATAACAACTTTTTTCTCCTTTGAATATGTCCCTGGAATCCTTGAATGTGATTGAAAAAAGCAATCCAATGCTCTAATACATGCAGTTTATCATTGCTGACTTGTGACTTATACATCAAATAAGCTTTATTTTGTTGAATCATCTTTCTTGAAATCATACTCTATGTTGAATATCCAGCTTTTCTATTTGTATTTGACTATTGCTCCAGACTACAAGGGAGTTTATATTCTATATGGGACACATTCCTTTTTCGAATATGTACCTGACATCATTCCAAAAGCTAAAGAGAAAATGTCATCAAATTTCTTGGAATTTTCCTCCATATTTAAACCGTTGGACGTTAATATCCCAAAACTGCATCACCTTGATGTCGTTTTTATTTATTAGTATGCATGTGTAAAACGAACAAAATGCCACAGCTCAGAAAGGGATAGTTATGGAAATGTACCTGCTATAACTTCAATATCTTTGGAATAGTGTCATTTATCCTTTCGTGAATCTCCTTTTTAATCACAAAGTTCTCTTCCTGTGTGTCATTTTCCTACTAGGTTAAAGATATATAATGGGATGGCAGCTTTTATGGCTTGAAATGTTACATATAGCATTCGAAGTGACTATAAGAAATCTCTGTCAAATTTCTAAGACCCCTTCTTAATATTGACATTGTTCAAGGTCACTAATGTAAATCCAGAGTACCTGTGTAGTATCAAGATAAATAGGAATCCTGCACAGCAAAAACGAAGACTGAATGCACAGTAAAATACAAAAGTTCCTTAAAGGGTTTGTGACTGATATATCGTCCAATTTTTTTTTTTTCGTAAAATCCTATTTCCTGATATTCATACCATCTTCTGAAAACAAAAGATTCCTTTCATATCATTCTTACACTATCCTGCAAAATGAAAATACTCTACAGAAAAAAATATCCTGACA
The DNA here is from genome assembly GCF_033153115.1 of Saccostrea echinata. NCBI lineage: Eukaryota > Metazoa > Mollusca > Bivalvia > Ostreida > Ostreidae > Saccostrea > Saccostrea echinata. The sequence continues at coordinate 6,037 of NW_026890155.1, forward strand.
TCATTCAAAGTTATCAAAAGAACCTTTAATCCAAATTCCATCAACCGCTTCTGTATATTCAAAATGAGTAAGGTTACTATTCCAAAAGTGGATCACATTGTTGCAATTTTTGTAACTGTAACCAAAGGTAAAGCAATTAAAACCTGAATCCTTTAAAATATACATTAATGTATTAATTTTGAAACTGTCATATCAGCAATCTTTTATTTTTTTTTTTAGCATTAATGATCTTGCTATTGTTCTTGTCGTCAAAGAATCTCATATGCTGAAGAGTTAACTTTTATCTTCTCATAGAAATATTCCTGACATCATCCAATGATACCAAAAGAATTTTTTTGTCAAATTTTCATCAAAAGTTTTTCAATATTCACATTGTCCAAGGTTAGTATTCCAAAACTGGATCACATTGTTGCCAATGTCATTTACAGTTAATTCTCAAAATTATACATAAATGCATTTGTATCTGACATATCTGAAATTTTATTTGCTTCAATCCAGTTTCCTGAAATGAAATCTATAATTGATTACCAAACGTCTATTTTTCTAGCATTTGCTATAGTTACTTCACAATTTTATTCCGTAATAACAACTTTTTTCTCCTTTGAATATGTCCCTGGAATCCTTGAATGTGATTGAAAAAAGCAATCCAAATGCTCTAATACATGCAGTTTATCATTGCTGACTTGTGACTTATACATCTAATAAGCTTTATTTTGATGAATCATCTTTCTTGAAATCATACTCTATGTTGAATATCCAGCTTTTCTATTTGTATTTGACTATTGCTCCAGACTACAAGGAAGTTTATATTCTATATGGGACACATTCCTTTTTCGAATATGTACCTGACATCATTCCAAAAGCTTAAGAGAAAATGTCATCAGATTTCTTGGAATTTTCCTCCATATTTAAACCGTTGGACGTTAATATCCCAAAACTGCATCACCTTGATGTCGTTTTTATTTATTAGTATGCATGTGTAAAACGAACAAAATGCCACAGCTCAGAAAGGGATAGTTATGGAAATGTACCTGCTATAACTTCAATATCTTTGGAATAGTGTCATTTATCCTTTCGTGAATCTCCTTTTTAATCACAAAGTTCTCTTCCTGTGTGTCATTTTCCTACTAGGTTAAAGATATATAATGGGATGGCAGCTTTTATGGCTTGAAATGTTACATATAGCATTCGAAGTGACTATAAGAAATCTCTGTCAAATTTCTAAGACCCCTTCTTAATATTGACATTGTTCAAGGTCACTAATGTAAATCCAGAGTACCTGTGTAGTATCAAGATAAATAGGAATCCTGCACAGCAAAAACGAAGACTGAATGCACAGTAAAATACAAAAGTTCCTTAAAGGGTTTGTGACTGATATATCGTCCAATTTTTTTTTTTTCGTAAAATCCTATTTCCTGATATTCATACCATCTTCTGAAAACAAAAGATTCCTTTCATATCATTCTTACACTATCCTACAAAATGAAAATACTCTACAGAAAAAAATATCCTGACATCATTCAAAGTTATCAAAAGAACCTTTAATCCAAATTCCATCAACCGCTTCTGTATATTCAAAATGAGTAAGGTTACTATTCCAAAAGTGGATCACATTGTTGCAATTTTTGTAACTGTAACCAAAGGTAAAGCAATTAAAACCTGAATCCTTTAAAATATACATTAATGTATTAATTTTGAAACTGTCATATCAGCAATCTTTTATTTTTTTTTTTAGCATTAATGATCTTGCTATTGTTCTTGTCGTCAAAGAATCTCATATGCTGAAGAGTTAACTTTTATCTTCTCATAGAAATATTCCTGACATCATCCAATGATACCAAAAGAATTTTTTTGTCAAATTTTCATCAAAAGTTTTTCAATATTCACATTGTCCAAGGTTAGTATTCCAAAACTGGATCACATTGTTGCCAATGTCATTTACAGTTAATTCTCAAAATTATACATAAATGCATTTGTATCTGACATATCTGAAATTTTATTTGCTTCAATCCAGTTTCCTGAAATGAAATCTATAATTGATTACCAAACGTCTATTTTTCTAGCATTTGCTATAGTTACTTCACAATTTTATTCCGTAATAACAACTTTTTTCTCCTTTGAATATGTCCCTGGAATCCTTGAATGTGATTGAAAAAAGCAATCCAAATGCTCTAATACATGCAGTTTATCATTGCTGACTTGTGACTTATACATCTAATAAGCTTTATTTTGATGAATCATCTTTCTTGAAATCATACTCTATGTTGAATATCCAGCTTTTCTATTTGTATTTGACTATTGCTCCAGACTACAAGGAAGTTTATATTCTATATGGGACACATTCCTTTTTCGAATATGTACCTGACATCATTCCAAAAGCTTAAGAGAAAATGTCATCAGATTTCTTGGAATTTTCCTCCATATTTAAACCGTTGGACGTTAATATCCCAAAACTGCATCACCTTGATGTCGTTTTTATTTATTAGTATGCATGTGTAAAACGAACAAAATGCCACAGCTCAGAAAGGGATAGTTATGGAAATGTACCTGCTATAACTTCAATATCTTTGGAATAGTGTCATTTATCCTTTCGTGAATCTCCTTTTTAATCACAAAGTTCTCTTCCTGTGTGTCATTTTCCTACTAGGTTAAAGATATATAATGGGATGGCAGCTTTTATGGCTTGAAATGTTACATATAGCATTCGAAGTGACTATAAGAAATCTCTGTCAAATTTCTAAGACCCCTTCTTAATATTGACATTGTTCAAGGTCACTAATGTAAATCCAGAGTACCTGTGTAGTATCAAGATAAATAGGAATCCTGCACAGCAAAAACGAAGACTGAATGCACAGTAAAATACAAAAGTTCCTTAAAGGGTTTGTGACTGATATATCGTCCAATTTTTTTTTTTTCGTAAAATCCTATTTCCTGATATTCATACCATCTTCTGAAAACAAAAGATTCCTTTCATATCATTCTTACACTATCCTACAAAATGAAAATACTCTACAGAAAAAAATATCCTGACATCATTCAAAGTTATCAAAAGAACCTTTAATCCAAATTCCATCAACCGCTTCTGTATATTCAAAATGAGTAAGGTTACTATTCCAAAAGTGGATCACATTGTTGCAATTTTTGTAACTGTAACCAAAGGTAAAGCAATTAAAACCTGAATCCTTTAAAATATACATTAATGTATTAATTTTGAAACTGTCATATCAGCAATCTTTTATTTTTTTTTTTAGCATTAATGATCTTGCTATTGTTCTTGTCGTCAAAGAATCTCATATGCTGAAGAGTTAACTTTTATCTTCTCATAGAAATATTCCTGACATCATCCAATGATACCAAAAGAATTTTTTTGTCAAATTTTCATCAAAAGTTTTTCAATATTCACATTGTCCAAGGTTAGTATTCCAAAACTGGATCACATTGTTGCCAATGTCATTTACAGTTAATTCTCAAAATTATACATAAATGCATTTGTATCTGACATATCTGAAATTTTATTTGCTTCAATCCAGTTTCCTGAAATGAAATCTATAATTGATTACCAAACGTCTATTTTTCTAGCATTTGCTATAGTTACTTCACAATTTTATTCCGTAATAACAACTTTTTTCTCCTTTGAATATGTCCCTGGAATCCTTGATTGTGATTGAAAAAAGCAATCCAAATGCTCTAATACATGCAGTTTATCATTGCTGACTTGTGACTTATACATCTAATAAGCTTTATTTTGATGAATCATCTTTCTTGAAATCATACTCTATGTTGAATATCCAGCTTTTCTATTTGTATTTGACTATTGCTCCAGACTACAAGGAAGTTTATATTCTATATGGGACACATTCCTTTTTCGAATATGTACCTGACATCATTCCAAAAGCTTAAGAGAAAATGTCATCAGATTTCTTGGAATTTTCCTCCATATTTAAACCGTTGGACGTTAATATCCCAAAACTGCATCACCTTGATGTCGTTTTTATTTATTAGTATGCATGTGTAAAACGAACAAAATGCCACAGCTCAGAAAGGGATAGTTATGGAAATGTACCTGCTATAACTTCAATATCTTTGGAATAGTGTCATTTATCCTTTCGTGAATCTCCTTTTTAATCACAAAGTTCTCTTCCTGTGTGTCATTTTCCTACTAGGTTAAAGATATATAATGGGATGGCAGCTTTTATGGCTTGAAATGTTACATATAGCATTCGAAGTGACTATAAGAAATCTCTGTCAAATTTCTAAGACCCCTTCTTAATATTGACATTGTTCAAGGTCACTAATGTAAATCCAGAGTACCTGTGTAGTATCAAGATAAATAGGAATCCTGCACAGCAAAAACGAAGACTGAATGCACAGTAAAATACAAAAGTTCCTTAAAGGGTTTGTGACTGATATATCGTCCAATTTTTTTTTTTCGTAAAATCCTATTTCCTGATATTCATACCATCTTCTGAAAACAAAAGATTCCTTTCATATCATTCTTACACTATCCTACAAAATGAAAATACTCTACAGAAAAAAATATCCTGACATCATTCAAAGTTATCAAAAGAACCTTTAATCCAAATTCCATCAACCGCTTCTGTATATTCAAAATGAGTAAGGTTACTATTCCAAAAGTGGATCACATTGTTGCAATTTTTGTAACTGTAACCAAAGGTAAAGCAATTAAAACCTGAATCCTTTAAAATATACATTAATGTATTAATTTTGAAACTGTCATATCAGCAATCTTTTATTTTTTTTTTTAGCATTAATGATCTTGCTATTGTTCTTGTCGTCAAAGAATCTCATATGCTGAAGAGTTAACTTTTATCTTCTCATAGAAATATTCCTGACATCATCCAATGATACCAAAAGAATTTTTTTGTCAAATTTTCATCAAAAGTTTTTCAATATTCACATTGTCCAAGGTTAGTATTCCAAAACTGGATCACATTGTTGCCAATGTCATTTACAGTTAATTCTCAAAATTATACATAAATGCATTTGTATCTGACATATCTGAAATTTTATTTGCTTCAATCCAGTTTCCTGAAATGAAATCTATAATTGATTACCAAACGTCTATTTTTCTAGCATTTGCTATAGTTACTTCACAATTTTATTCCGTAATAACAACTTTTTTCTCCTTTGAATATGTCCCTGGAATCCTTGAATGTGATTGAAAAAAGCAATCCAATGCTCTAATACATGCAGTTTATCATTGCTGACTTGTGACTTATACATCTAATAAGCTTTATTTTGTTGAATCATCTTTCTTGAAATCATACTCTATGTTGAATATCCAGCTTTTCTATTTGTATTTGACTATTGCTCCAGACTACAAGGGAGTTTATATTCTATATGGGACACATTCCTTTTTCGAATATGTACCTGACATCATTCCAAAAGCTTAAGAGAAAATGTCATCAGATTTCTTGGAATTTTCCTCCATATTTAAACCGTTGGACGTTAATATCCCAAAACTGCATCACCTTGATGTCGTTTTTATTTATTAGTATGCATGTGTAAAACGAACAAAATGCCACAGCTCAGAAAGGGATAGTTATGGAAATGTACCTGCTATAACTTCAATATCTTTGGAATAGTGTCATTTATCCTTTCGTGAATCTCCTTTTTAATCACAAAGTTCTCTTCCTGTGTGTCATTTTCCTACTAGGTTAAAGATATATAATGGGATGGCAGCTTTTATGGCTTGAAATGTTACATATAGCATTCGAAGTGACTATAAGAAATCTCTGTCAAATTTCTAAGACCCCTTCTTAATATTGACATTGTTCAAGGTCACTAATGTAAATCCAGAGTACCTGTGTAGTATCAAGATAAATAGGAATCCTGCACAGCAAAAACGAAGACTGAATGCACAGTAAAATACAAAAGTTCCTTAAAGGGTTTGTGACTGATATATCGTCCAATTTTTTTTTTTTCGTAAAATCCTATTTCCTGATATTCATACCATCTTCTGAAAACAAAAGATTCCTTTCATATCATTCTTACACTATCCTACAAAATGAAAATACTCTACAGAAAAAAATATCCTGACATCATTCAAAGTTATCAAAAGAACCTTTAATCCAAATTCCATCAACCGCTTCTGTATATTCAAAATGAGTAAGGTTACTATTCCAAAAGTGGATCACATTGTTGCAATTTTTGTAACTGTAACCAAAGGTAAAGCAAATAAAACCTGAATCCTTTAAAATATACATTAATGTATTAATTTTCAAACTGTCATATCAGCAATCTTTTATTTTTTTTTAGCATTAATGATCTTGCTATTGTTCTTGTCGTCAAAGAATCTCATATGCTGAAGAGTTAACTTTTATCTTCTCATAGAAATATTCCTGACATCATCCAATGATACCAAAAGAATTTTTTTGTCAAATTTTCATCAAAAGTTTTTCAATATTCACATTGTCCAAGGTTAGTATTCCAAAACTGGATCACATTGTTGCCAATGTCATTTACAGTTAATTCTCAAAATTATACATAAATGCATTTGTATCTGACATATCTGAAATTTTATTTGCTTCAATCCAGTTTCCTGAAATGAAATCTATAATTGATTACCAAACGTCTATTTTTCTAGCATTTGCTATAGTTACTTCACAATTTTATTCCGTAATAACAACTTTTTTCTCCTTTGAATATGTCCCTGGAATCCTTGATTGTGATTGAAAAAAGCAATCCAAATGCTCTAATACATGCAGTTTATCATTGCTGACTTGTGACTTATACATCTAATAAGCTTTATTTTGATGAATCATCTTTCTTGAAATCATACTCTATGTTGAATATCCAGCTTTTCTATTTGTATTTGACTATTGCTCCAGACTACAAGGAAGTTTATATTCTATATGGGACACATTCCTTTTTCGAATATGTACCTGACATCATTCCAAAAGCTTAAGAGAAAATGTCATCAGATTTCTTGGAATTTTCCTCCATATTTAAACCGTTGGACGTTAATATCCCAAAACTGCATCACCTTGATGTCGTTTTTATTTATTAGTATGCATGTGTAAAACGAACAAAATGCCACAGCTCAGAAAGGGATAGTTATGGAAATGTACCTGCTATAACTTCAATATCTTTGGAATAGTGTCATTTATCCTTTCGTGAATCTCCTTTTTAATCACAAAGTTCTCTTCCTGTGTGTCATTTTCCTACTAGGTTAAAGATATATAATGGGATGGCAGCTTTTATGGCTTGAAATGTTACATATAGCATTCGAAGTGACTATAAGAAATCTCTGTCAAATTTCTAAGACCCCTTCTTAATATTGACATTGTTCAAGGTCACTAATGTAAATCCAGAGTACCTGTGTAGTATCAAGATAAATAGGAATCCTGCACAGCAAAAACGAAGACTGAATGCACAGTAAAATACAAAAGTTCCTTAAAGGGTTTGTGACTGATATATCGTCCAATTTTTTTTTTTCGTAAAATCCTATTTCCTGATATTCATACCATCTTCTGAAAACAAAAGATTCCTTTCATATCATTCTTACACTATCCTACAAAATGAAAATACTCTACAGAAAAAAATATCCTGACATCATTCAAAGTTATCAAAAGAACCTTTAATCCAAATTCCATCAACCGCTTCTGTATATTCAAAATGAGTAAGGTTACTATTCCAAAAGTGGATCACATTGTTGCAATTTTTGTAACTGTAACCAAAGGTAAAGCAAATAAAACCTGAATCCTTTAAAATATACATTAATGTATTAATTTTGAAACTGTCATATCAGCAATCTTTTATTTTTTTTTAGCATTAATGATCTTGCTATTGTTCTTGTCGTCAAAGAATCTCATATGCTGAAGAGTTAACTTTTATCTTCTCATAGAAATATTCCTGACATCATCCAATGATACCAAAAGAATTTTTTTGTCAAATTTTCATCAAAAGTTTTTCAATATTCACATTGTCCAAGGTTAGTATTCCAAAACTGGATCACATTGTTGCCAATGTCATTTACAGTTAATTCTCAAAATTATACATAAATGCATTTGTATCTGACATATCTGAAATTTTATTTGCTTCAATCCAGTTTCCTGAAATGAAATCTATAATTGATTACCAAACGTCTATTTTTCTAGCATTTGCTATAGTTACTTCACAATTTTATTCCGTAATAACAACTTTTTTCTCCTTTGAATATGTCCCTGGAATCCTTGATTGTGATTGAAAAAAGCAATCCAAATGCTCTAATACATGCAGTTTATCATTGCTGACTTGTGACTTATACATCTAATAAGCTTTATTTTGATGAATCATCTTTCTTGAAATCATACTCTATGTTGAATATCCAGCTTTTCTATTTGTATTTGACTATTGCTCCAGACTACAAGGAAGTTTATATTCTATATGGGACACATTCCTTTTTCGAATATGTACCTGACATCATTCCAAAAGCTTAAGAGAAAATGTCATCAGATTTCTTGGAATTTTCCTCCATATTTAAACCGTTGGACGTTAATATCCCAAAACTGCATCACCTTGATGTCGTTTTTATTTATTAGTATGCATGTGTAAAACGAACAAAATGCCACAGCTCAGAAAGGGATAGTTATGGAAATGTACCTGCTATAACTTCAATATCTTTGGAATAGTGTCATTTATCCTTTCGTGAATCTCCTTTTTAATCACAAAGTTCTCTTCCTGTGTGTCATTTTCCTACTAGGTTAAAGATATATAATGGGATGGCAGCTTTTATGGCTTGAAATGTTACATATAGCATTCGAAGTGACTATAAGAAATCTCTGTCAAATTTCTAAGACCCCTTCTTAATATTGACATTGTTCAAGGTCACTAATGTAAATCCAGAGTACCTGTGTAGTATCAAGATAAATAGGAATCCTGCACAGCAAAAACGAAGACTGAATGCACAGTAAAATACAAAAGTTCCTTAAAGGGTTTGTGACTGATATATCGTCCAATTTTTTTTTTTCGTAAAATCCTATTTCCTGATATTCATACCATCTTCTGAAAACAAAAGATTCCTTTCATATCATTCTTACACTATCCTACAAAATGAAAATACTCTACAGAAAAAAATATCCTGACATCATTCAAAGTTATCAAAAGAACCTTTAATCCAAATTCCATCAACCGCTTCTGTATATTCAAAATGAGTAAGGTTACTATTCCAAAAGTGGATCACATTGTTGCAATTTTTGTAACTGTAACCAAAGGTAAAGCAAATAAAACCTGAATCCTTTAAAATATACATTAATGTATTAATTTTGAAACTGTCATATCAGCAATCTTTTATTTTTTTTTAGCATTAATGATCTTGCTATTGTTCTTGTCGTCAAAGAATCTCATATGCTGAAGAGTTAACTTTTATCTTCTCATAGAAATATTCCTGACATCATCCAATGATACCAAAAGAATTTTTTTGTCAAATTTTCATCAAAAGTTTTTCAATATTCACATTGTCCAAGGTTAGTATTCCAAAACTGGATCACATTGTTGCCAATGTCATTTACAGTTAATTCTCAAAATTATACATAAATGCATTTGTATCTGACATATCTGAAATTTTATTTGCTTCAATCCAGTTTCCTGAAATGAAATCTATAATTGATTACCAAACGTCTATTTTTCTAGCATTTGCTATAGTTACTTCACAATTTTATTCCGTAATAACAACTTTTTTCTCCTTTGAATATGTCCCTGGAATCCTTGAATGTGATTGAAAAAAGCAATCCAATGCTCTAATACATGCAGTTTATCATTGCTGACTTGTGACTTATACATCAAATAAGCTTTATTTTGTTGAATCATCTTTCTTGAAATCATACTCTATGTTGAATATCCAGCTTTTCTATTTGTATTTGACTATTGCTCCAGACTACAAGGGAGTTTATATTCTATATGGGACACATTCCTTTTTCGAATATGTACCTGACATCATTCCAAAAGCTTAAGAGAAAATGTCATCAGATTTCTTGGAATTTTCCTCCATATTTAAACCGTTGGACGTTAATATCCCAAAACTGCATCACCTTGATGTCGTTTTTATTTATTAGTATGCATGTGTAAAACGAACAAAATGCCACAGCTCAGAAAGGGATAGTTATGGAAATATACCTGCTATAACTTCAATATCTTTGGAATAGTGTCATTTATCCTTTCGTGAATCTCCTTTTTAATCACAAAGTTCTCTTCCTGTGTGTCATTTTCCTACTAGGTTAAAGATATATAATGGGATGGCAGCTTTTATGGCTTGAAATGTTACATATAGCATTCGAAGTGACTATAAGAAATCTCTGTCAAATTTCTAAGACCCCTTCTTAATATTGACATTGTTCAAGGTCACTAATGTAAATCCAGAGTACCTGTGTAGTATCAAGATAAATAGGAATCCTGCACAGCAAAAACGAAGACTGAATGCACAGTAAAATACAAAAGTTCCTTAAAGGGTTTGTGACTGATATATCGTCCAATTTTTTTTTTTCGTAAAATCCTATTTCCTGATATTCATACCATCTTCTGAAAACAAAAGATTCCTTTCATATCATTCTTACACTATCCTACAAAATGAAAATACTCTACAGAAAAAAATATCCTGACATCATTCAAAGTTATCAAAAGAACCTTTAATCCAAATTCCATCAACCGCTTCTGTATATTCAAAATGAGTAAGGTTACTATTCCAAAAGTGGATCACATTGTTGCAATTTTTGTAACTGTAACCAAAGGTAAAGCAAATAAAACCTGAATCCTTTAAAATATACATTAATGTATTAATTTTGAAACTGTCATATCAGCAATCTTTTATTTTTTTTTAGCATTAATGATCTTGCTATTGTTCTTGTCGTCAAAGAATCTCATATGCTGAAGAGTTAACTTTTATCTTCTCATAGAAATATTCCTGACATCATCCAATGATACCAAAAGAATTTTTTTGTCAAATTTTCATCAAAAGTTTTTCAATATTCACATTGTCCAAGGTTAGTATTCCAAAACTGGATCACATTGTTGCCAATGTCATTTACAGTTAATTCTCAAAATTATACATAAATGCATTTGTATCTGACATATCTGAAATTTTATTTGCTTCAATCCAGTTTCCTGAAATGAAATCTATAATTGATTACCAAACGTCTATTTTTCTAGCATTTGCTATAGTTACTTCACAATTTTATTCCGTAATAACAACTTTTTTCTCCTTTGAATATGTCCCTGGAATCCTTGAATGTGATTGAAAAAAGCAATCCAATGCTCTAATACATGCAGTTTATCATTGCTGACTTGTGACTTATACATCAAATAAGCTTTATTTTGTTGAATCATCTTTCTTGAAATCATACTCTATGTTGAATATCCAGCTTTTCTATTTGTATTTGACTATTGCTCCAGACTACAAGGGAGTTTATATTCTATATGGGACACATTCCTTTTTCGAATATGTACCTGACATCATTCCAAAAGCTTAAGAGAAAATGTCATCAGATTTCTTGGAATTTTCCTCCATATTTAAACCGTTGGACGTTAATATCCCAAAACTGCATCACCTTGATGTCGTTTTTATTTATTAGTATGCATGTGTAAAACGAACAAAATGCCACAGCTCAGAAAGGGATAGTTATGGAAATATACCTGCTATAACTTCAATATCTTTGGAATAGTGTCATTTATCCTTTCGTGAATCTCCTTTTTAATCACAAAGTTCTCTTCCTGTGTGTCATTTTCCTACTAGGTTAAAGATATATAATGGGATGGCAGCTTTTATGGCTTGAAATGTTACATATAGCATTCGAAGTGACTATAAGAAATCTCTGTCAAATTTCTAAGACCCCTTCTTAATATTGACATTGTTCAAGGTCACTAATGTAAATCCAGAGTACCTGTGTAGTATCAAGATAAATAGGAATCCTGCACAGCAAAAACGAAGACTGAATGCACAGTAAAATACAAAAGTTCCTTAAAGGGTTTGTGACTGATATATCGTCCAATTTTTTTTTTTCGTAAAATCCTATTTCCTGATATTCATACCATCTTCTGAAAACAAAAGATTCCTTTCATATCATTCTTACACTATCCTACAAAATGAAAATACTCTACAGAAAAAAATATCCTGACATCATTCAAAGTTATCAAAAGAACCTTTAATCCAAATTCCATCAACCGCTTCTGTATATTCAAAATGAGTAAGGTTACTATTCCAAAAGTGGATCACATTGTTGCAATTTTTGTAACTGTAACCAAAGGTAAAGCAAATAAAACCTGAATCCTTTAAAATATACATTAATGTATTAATTTTGAAACTGTCATATCAGCAATCTTTTATTTTTTTTTAGCATTAATGATCTTGCTATTGTTCTTGTCGTCAAAGAATCTCATATGCTGAAGAGTTAACTTTTATCTTCTCATAGAAATATTCCTGACATCATCCAATGATACCAAAAGAATTTTTTTGTCAAATTTTCATCAAAAGTTTTTCAATATTCACATTGTCCAAGGTTAGTATTCCAAAACTGGATCACATTGTTGCCAATGTCATTTACAGTTAATTCTCAAAATTATACATAAATGCATTTGTATCTGACATATCTGAAATTTTATTTGCTTCAATCCAGTTTCCTGAAATGAAATCTATAATTGATTACCAAACGTCTATTTTTCTAGCATTTGCTATAGTTACTTCACAATTTTATTCCGTAATAACAACTTTTTTCTCCTTTGAATATGTCCCTGGAATCCTTGAATGTGATTGAAAAAAGCAATCCAATGCTCTAATACATGCAGTTTATCATTGCTGACTTGTGACTTATACATCAAATAAGCTTTATTTTGTTGAATCATCTTTCTTGAAATCATACTCTATGTTGAATATCCAGCTTTTCTATTTGTATTTGACTATTGCTCCAGACTACAAGGGAGTTTATATTCTATATGGGACACATTCCTTTTTCGAATATGTACCTGACATCATTCCAAAAGCTTAAGAGAAAATGTCATCAGATTTCTTGGAATTTTCCTCCATATTTAAACCGTTGGACGTTAATATCCCAAAACTGCATCACCTTGATGTCGTTTTTATTTATTAGTATGCATGTGTAAAACGAACAAAATGCCACAGCTCAGAAAGGGATAGTTATGGAAATGTACCTGCTATAACTTCAATATCTTTGGAATAGTGTCATTTATCCTTTCGTGAATC
>NW_026890156.1:0-3973 GCF_033153115.1 Saccostrea echinata
AGCACCTGCTCGACTTCGAGCGAGACAAACTTGCGTGCCTTGCTGGATGGCTATGTATTTTTTGGTACTAAAATCTTTATAAAGAATTGTTTTACAAGATGTGAAAAGGAAACTTCTCAAAAGTTTGTTTTCAATTAATACCACCTACTCAAAGTTGCGCATTTTTGGTAAGAATATATAGCAAAATTTAATACTGTTGTGCAACCTGCAGTAAAAGCAGATTTTATACTTCGAAATATTGTAGTCTATAATTTAAGGTTTAATTTCGTGAGTTTAGACGGAAAATGAGAAATAATGGCATTTTTTGACCGTCATTGCTGTTCGTTCGCGTTTAATGGAGCATAGAAAATTAGTCCAGATTTCCTCTAAAATAATTTATCTTGACCACACAAGGGCCTGATTTTGATGTATCGGGTTGAGAGAAATGCATGAAAATTAGAGGACACTTTAACAAATACCTTGCCATCACACTCGTTAACATTATTTACTCATAAACAATTTCAAAATCTATCAATTTAAAGAATTTAGACTAAACCCGGAGCAAAATAAAAATTCTGAATATGTGTAAATATCCGTTGATTTGGAACACAGCGGTAACAGATAAAGAAATCTAGTTCGTAAAAAGAATTATTTAGGCAAAACAATCGTAATTAAGCAGAAAACGCCATGATATTTCAATAATATGTATTATTTCAATGCTCTTTTTAACCCCACCCCCCTTCCTTATGACAAAGACTACTTCTTTCGCCCTGTTATAAAAAGCAAACATATTTTAAATAATTTTTAATCCTTATGTGAATCAGTATGCATTAATTAAAAATCTGAGACGAAAAAACAACAAAAGTTCAACGCGCAAGATCATTACATACAGTTCAACTTTTGCCATATTTTTAGAAATCCGTGTTCACCGCGAACACCCCTGTCACCGAGTGTCGCCAATATTTTTCCTACCTTGAGACGGATTTTTATGAAACTTGCTTTATTACATTGAATATTCATTACAGATCGGGAAAATAGCATTATACTGGCAAGCAAAAATTTTCACTCTTATTGCAGTAAAAGCAGATTTTATACTTCGAAATATTGTAGTCTATAATTTAAGGTTTAATTTCGTGAGTTTAGACGGAAAATGAGAAATAATGGCATTTTTTGACCGTCATTGCTGTTCGTTCGCGTTTAATGGAGCATAGAAAATTAGTCCAGATTTCCTCTAAAATAATTTATCTTGACCACACAAGGGCCTGATTTTGATGTATCGGGTTGAGAGAAATGCATGAAAATTAGAGGACACTTTAACAAATACCTTGCCATCACACTCGTTAACATTATTTACTCATAAACAATTTCAAAATCTATCAATTTAAAGAATTTAGACTAAACCCGGAGCAAAATAAAAATTCTGAATATGTGTAAATATCCGTTGATTTGGAACACAGCGGTAACAGATAAAGAAATCTAGTTCGTAAAAAGAATTATTTAGGCAAAACAATCGTAATTAAGCAGAAAACGCCATGATATTTCAATAATATGTATTATTTCAATGCTCTTTTTAACCCCACCCCCCTTCCTTATGACAAAGACTACTTCTTTCGCCCTGTTATAAAAAGCAAACATATTTTAAATAATTTTTAATCCTTATGTGAATCAGTATGCATTAATTAAAAATCTGAGACGAAAAAACAACAAAAGTTCAACGCGCAAGATCATTACATACAGTTCAACTTTTGCCATATTTTTAGAAATCCGTGTTCACCGCGAACACCCCTGTCACCGAGTGTCGCCAATATTTTTCCTACCTTGAGACGGATTTTTATGAAACTTGCTTTATTACATTGAATATTCATTACAGATCGGGAAAATAGCATTATACTGGCAAGCAAAAATTTTCACTCTTATTGCAGGTGTCGTAACAGTATTTCACCTGAGGTTCACGTCAAATCATGGCTGACGCAAAATAATTCCTGAATCTTCCCTCCCGATTCGGGCATTTTAACACGAGACTGGAGCTGAATTTTTTTATGAGATGAAAAACAATATGTAAACTTCCTATATTGACTAGATTCATTAAAATTTAGGGCGTGCTGAATTTTCTATGTACTGTATTTGAGTGGGGAGTGATTAGGTCCTGGACTTGATTTTCAAGCACCTGCTCGACTTCGAGCGAGACAAACTTGCGTGCCTTGCTGGATGGCTATGTATTTTTTGGTACTAAAATCTTTATAAAGAATTGTTTTACAAGATGTGAAAAGGAAACTTCTCAAAAGTTTGTTTTCAATTAATACCACCTACTCAAAGTTGCGCATTTTTGGTAAGAATATATAGCAAAATTTAATACTGTTGTGCAACCTGCAGTAAAAGCAGATTTTATACTTCGAAATATTGTAGTCTATAATTTAAGGTTTAATTTCGTGAGTTTAGACGGAAAATGAGAAATAATGGCATTTTTTGACCGTCATTGCTGTTCGTTCGCGTTTAATGGAGCATAGAAAATTAGTCCAGATTTCCTCTAAAATAATTTATCTTGACCACACAAGGGCCTGATTTTGATGTATCGGGTTGAGAGAAATGCATGAAAATTAGAGGACACTTTAACAAATACCTTGCCATCACACTCGTTAACATTATTTACTCATAAACAATTTCAAAATCTATCAATTTAAAGAATTTAGACTAAACCCGGAGCAAAATAAAAATTCTGAATATGTGTAAATATCCGTTGATTTGGAACACAGCGGTAACAGATAAAGAAATCTAGTTCGTAAAAAGAATTATTTAGGCAAAACAATCGTAATTAAGCAGAAAACGCCATGATATTTCAATAATATGTATTATTTCAATGCTCTTTTTAACCCCACCCCCCTTCCTTATGACAAAGACTACTTCTTTCGCCCTGTTATAAAAAGCAAACATATTTTAAATAATTTTTAATCCTTATGTGAATCAGTATGCATTAATTAAAAATCTGAGACGAAAAAACAACAAAAGTTCAACGCGCAAGATCATTACATACAGTTCAACTTTTGCCATATTTTTAGAAATCCGTGTTCACCGCGAACACCCCTGTCACCGAGTGTCGCCAATATTTTTCCTACCTTGAGACGGATTTTTATGAAACTTGCTTTATTACATTGAATATTCATTACAGATCGGGAAAATAGCATTATACTGGCAAGCAAAAATTTTCACTCTTATTGCAGTAAAAGCAGATTTTATACTTCGAAATATTGTAGTCTATAATTTAAGGTTTAATTTCGTGAGTTTAGACGGAAAATGAGAAATAATGGCATTTTTTGACCGTCATTGCTGTTCGTTCGCGTTTAATGGAGCATAGAAAATTAGTCCAGATTTCCTCTAAAATAATTTATCTTGACCACACAAGGGCCTGATTTTGATGTATCGGGTTGAGAGAAATGCATGAAAATTAGAGGACACTTTAACAAATACCTTGCCATCACACTCGTTAACATTATTTACTCATAAACAATTTCAAAATCTATCAATTTAAAGAATTTAGACTAAACCCGGAGCAAAATAAAAATTCTGAATATGTGTAAATATCCGTTGATTTGGAACACAGCGGTAACAGATAAAGAAATCTAGTTCGTAAAAAGAATTATTTAGGCAAAACAATCGTAATTAAGCAGAAAACGCCATGATATTTCAATAATATGTATTATTTCAATGCTCTTTTTAACCCCACCCCCCTTCCTTATGACAAAGACTACTTCTTTCGCCCTGTTATAAAAAGCAAACATATTTTAAATAATTTTTAATCCTTATGTGAATCAGTATGCATTAATTAAAAATCTGAGACGAAAAAACAACAAAAGTTCAACGCGCAAGATCATTACATACAGTTCAACTTTTGCCATATTTTTAGAAATCCGTGTTCACCGCGAACACCCCTGTCACCGAGTGTCGCCAATATTTTTCCTACCTTGAGACGGATTTTTATGAAACTTGCTTTATTACA
>NW_026890157.1:0-7249 GCF_033153115.1 Saccostrea echinata
CCTTGACCTTTGATCTTTGACCTTTGACCTAGACTCAAAGGTCACAATAAGGCTTAAGGATGTGGAAGTAGTTACAATTCTTAGTTTGAAAGAGGCATAAAATAAATAATTCACCCCCCCCCCCTTCTTAAAAAAAAAAAAAAAAAAAAAATCACATCAACAACAATGTAGAATATTACTCTAGAATTCAAACCAGACCTCGGATCGACACCAGATTTGGTACAAATGTAGTACAGACCTCAGAGAAACTTTCTGGAGAGTTTTACGGTGAGTCTTGTAAGTTTATAGAGGTCATGAAGTTTCACGGCAAAAACTACAAGTTCTGTTGTGTTTGAAATTTAAGTGCAGGTGAACGAAGAAATGATCTAAACCTTTTATCGGCTATTTCTTCAGATGTCGTTAGTAGCATTTAATTCTCCTGATATGATACGACATTTTAATACCAAGCATTCTCTCTTTCTTTTACATTTGGAATTTATTTGATTTTTATCTAGAATTAATCAGTTTCCAGAAATAGCGATTTTCGGTATATTAAAAACAATTCTCGCTTTCATTGTCGTGTTTCCCTTCTAGAAATGCATGTTGGGAATTTAATTTGGGCTACACATATTTAATTTAACCCAAAGAAATGCTTATTTAAATGTTTCATATTTATTTCAGGATATTCAGTCAGAAATGTTAAAATCCGAACCCGATCTTTTAAGCTTACAACGAAGCTATTTACAAAAAATTCAGCATGCTCACAATATCGATGAATCGGGCTTACAGTCCATTAATACATTTTCAATAGGGAACAGTGTTAACGTTTTCTCACGCAGCCCGTCCCTTGCTATTTTATATACTGCTTGCAAGTTCAGGAACTATTTCCTTTTACGGAACTTCTTTCTTCCCCTACCGATTCTAAAAATACGCTTGCATTTCTTCTATAGTCTTAAACAATTAACTTATGTATGTTATCGGAATGCGTGGCCGAATGGTTAGCGCACCTGCCTTTCAATCCAAGGGTTTTGAGTTCGAGCCCAGCTGGAGGAGCAATTTTTTTTTTTTTTTTTTTTTTTTTTTTTCATTTTTTTTTCATTTTTTTTTTTTTCAGCCCAGATGACACGGAAACACTTAAAAAGGTGGAAAGGCCTCTAATTGTTCTCTGAACAATTAGTTTACTAGTGTATTATTAGGTCTTTCCACCTTTCTGTGGAAAGACCTATTGAAATTGTTCTGTTTATTATTATTATTATTATTTTTCCGCCGAATGATTTTTTGTTTCATAAGTTATCGAAAAGATTTATAGTCCATGAGAATGTACTTCGTAAAAGATTTTTGCAGTTGACCCTGCGTATATGAACTTTGACCCCTCAAGGAGTTATAACCCCTTTCGCAATAAAAGCTTGTTATCGCTACTCCTTCGAAACCTTAAACCTTAGAGATACGAAACCTTCACTAATGTCTTCGACTAATTTAGTAGACTCTTCAATCTTTTCAGTGCGAAAGGTTGCATGAACCCCTTTAATTAGTTATTGCCCCTGAAAGTTTTTGATGGTTACGAATAATTTTTTTTTTTTTAAACGATTAATCGTAGAGACATGGGACCAATGGCATTGGATATCTGAACCTTTGACCTTGAAATTTATATAAAGGTCAAAGGTCAAGGTCATTCAAACTATGAGAAAAATAGCTTTTTTAATATCTCTTTTGTCTTTCAACATATACTGAATATCTTTGCATCTATAATATGTCCTTGTAAAACTATTTCAAAGATTTCATTCTTGTCCCCCGAGCTTGACCCATTCAAAAGTTGTCACCCCTTTTGCAACAAAACCTTGTTATCGCTACTCCTCCGAAACCGTAAACCGTAGAGATTCCAAACCTTCATCAGTGTCTTTCACTCATTTAGTACTCTCTTCATTCTATCATTGCGAAAGCATTCTTTGGTCCCTTGTATGAGTTACTGCCCCTGAAAGTTTACGCTACTTACATTTAATGAACTTATTTTTAAAACGGTGTATCCTAGAGACATGGGACCAACTGCATCGGCATATTTGACCTTTGACTTGAAATATAGGTCAAGGTCAAAGGTCAAGGTCATTTAAAAACATAAGAAATCCCTTATATATGTGTAAAATATAGCAATTCGCCAAATGACCTTGAACTTTGACCTTGACCTTTGACCTTGACATTGGGTCAAATAGAAAAGTTAGGACATGCATCCAGCTCCAGTATCAGGTAAAAATACAGAAAGTAAAGATGTCTTGTTTTTTTTTTTTTTTTTTTTTTTTTTTTTTGAATGACCTTGACCTTTGATCTTTGACCTTTGACCTAGACTCAAAGGTCACAATAAGGCTTAAGGATGTGGAAGTAGTTACAATTCTTAGTTTGAAAGAGGCATAAAATAAATAATTCACCCCCCCCCCCTTCTTAAAAAAAAAAAAAAAAAAAAAATCACATCAACAACAATGTAGAATATTACTCTAGAATTCAAACCAGACCTCGGATCGACACCAGATTTGGTACAAATGTAGTACAGACCTCAGAGAAACTTTCTGGAGAGTTTTACGGTGAGTCTTGTAAGTTTATAGAGGTCATGAAGTTTCACGGCAAAAACTACAAGTTCTGTTGTGTTTGAAATTTAAGTGCAGGTGAACGAAGAAATGATCTAAACCTTTTATCGGCTATTTCTTCAGATGTCGTTAGTAGCATTTAATTCTCCTGATATGATACGACATTTTAATACCAAGCATTCTCTCTTTCTTTTACATTTGGAATTTATTTGATTTTTATCTAGAATTAATCAGTTTCCAGAAATAGCGATTTTCGGTATATTAAAAACAATTCTCGCTTTCATTGTCGTGTTTCCCTTCTAGAAATGCATGTTGGGAATTTAATTTGGGCTACACATATTTAATTTAACCCAAAGAAATGCTTATTTAAATGTTTCATATTTATTTCAGGATATTCAGTCAGAAATGTTAAAATCCGAACCCGATCTTTTAAGCTTACAACGAAGCTATTTACAAAAAATTCAGCATGCTCACAATATCGATGAATCGGGCTTACAGTCCATTAATACATTTTCAATAGGGAACAGTGTTAACGTTTTCTCACGCAGCCCGTCCCTTGCTATTTTATATACTGCTTGCAAGTTCAGGAACTATTTCCTTTTACGGAACTTCTTTCTTCCCCTACCGATTCTAAAAATACGCTTGCATTTCTTCTATAGTCTTAAACAATTAACTTATGTATGTTATCGGAATGCGTGGCCGAATGGTTAGCGCACCTGCCTTTCAATCCAAGGGTTTTGAGTTCGAGCCCAGCTGGAGGAGCAATTTTTTTTTTTTTTTTTTTTTTTTTTTTTCATTTTTTTTTCATTTTTTTTTTTTTCAGCCCAGATGACACGGAAACACTTAAAAAGGTGGAAAGGCCTCTAATTGTTCTCTGAACAATTAGTTTACTAGTGTATTATTAGGTCTTTCCACCTTTCTGTGGAAAGACCTATTGAAATTGTTCTGTTTATTATTATTATTATTATTTTTCCGCCGAATGATTTTTTGTTTCATAAGTTATCGAAAAGATTTATAGTCCATGAGAATGTACTTCGTAAAAGATTTTTGCAGTTGACCCTGCGTATATGAACTTTGACCCCTCAAGGAGTTATAACCCCTTTCGCAATAAAAGCTTGTTATCGCTACTCCTTCGAAACCTTAAACCTTAGAGATACGAAACCTTCACTAATGTCTTCGACTAATTTAGTAGACTCTTCAATCTTTTCAGTGCGAAAGGTTGCATGAACCCCTTTAATTAGTTATTGCCCCTGAAAGTTTTTGATGGTTACGAATAATTTTTTTTTTTTTAAACGATTAATCGTAGAGACATGGGACCAATGGCATTGGATATCTGAACCTTTGACCTTGAAATTTATATAAAGGTCAAAGGTCAAGGTCATTCAAACTATGAGAAAAATAGCTTTTTTAATATCTCTTTTGTCTTTCAACATATACTGAATATCTTTGCATCTATAATATGTCCTTGTAAAACTATTTCAAAGATTTCATTCTTGTCCCCCGAGCTTGACCCATTCAAAAGTTGTCACCCCTTTTGCAACAAAACCTTGTTATCGCTACTCCTCCGAAACCGTAAACCGTAGAGATTCCAAACCTTCATCAGTGTCTTTCACTCATTTAGTACTCTCTTCATTCTATCATTGCGAAAGCATTCTTTGGTCCCTTGTATGAGTTACTGCCCCTGAAAGTTTACGCTACTTACATTTAATGAACTTATTTTTAAAACGGTGTATCCTAGAGACATGGGACCAACTGCATCGGCATATTTGACCTTTGACTTGAAATATAGGTCAAGGTCAAAGGTCAAGGTCATTTAAAAACATAAGAAATCCCTTATATATGTGTAAAATATAGCAATTCGCCAAATGACCTTGAACTTTGACCTTGACCTTTGACCTTGACATTGGGTCAAATAGAAAAGTTAGGACATGCATCCAGCTCCAGTATCAGGTAAAAATACAGAAAGTAAAGATGTCTTGTTTTTTTTTTTTTTTTTTTTTTTTTTTTTTGAATGACCTTGACCTTTGATCTTTGACCTTTGACCTAGACTCAAAGGTCACAATAAGGCTTAAGGATGTGGAAGTAGTTACAATTCTTAGTTTGAAAGAGGCATAAAATAAATAATTCACCCCCCCCCCCTTCTTAAAAAAAAAAAAAAAAAAAAAATCACATCAACAACAATGTAGAATATTACTCTAGAATTCAAACCAGACCTCGGATCGACACCAGATTTGGTACAAATGTAGTACAGACCTCAGAGAAACTTTCTGGAGAGTTTTACGGTGAGTCTTGTAAGTTTATAGAGGTCATGAAGTTTCACGGCAAAAACTACAAGTTCTGTTGTGTTTGAAATTTAAGTGCAGGTGAACGAAGAAATGATCTAAACCTTTTATCGGCTATTTCTTCAGATGTCGTTAGTAGCATTTAATTCTCCTGATATGATACGACATTTTAATACCAAGCATTCTCTCTTTCTTTTACATTTGGAATTTATTTGATTTTTATCTAGAATTAATCAGTTTCCAGAAATAGCGATTTTCGGTATATTAAAAACAATTCTCGCTTTCATTGTCGTGTTTCCCTTCTAGAAATGCATGTTGGGAATTTAATTTGGGCTACACATATTTAATTTAACCCAAAGAAATGCTTATTTAAATGTTTCATATTTATTTCAGGATATTCAGTCAGAAATGTTAAAATCCGAACCCGATCTTTTAAGCTTACAACGAAGCTATTTACAAAAAATTCAGCATGCTCACAATATCGATGAATCGGGCTTACAGTCCATTAATACATTTTCAATAGGGAACAGTGTTAACGTTTTCTCACGCAGCCCGTCCCTTGCTATTTTATATACTGCTTGCAAGTTCAGGAACTATTTCCTTTTACGGAACTTCTTTCTTCCCCTACCGATTCTAAAAATACGCTTGCATTTCTTCTATAGTCTTAAACAATTAACTTATGTATGTTATCGGAATGCGTGGCCGAATGGTTAGCGCACCTGCCTTTCAATCCAAGGGTTTTGAGTTCGAGCCCAGCTGGAGGAGCAATTTTTTTTTTTTTTTTTTTTTTTTTTTTTCATTTTTTTTTCATTTTTTTTTTTTTCAGCCCAGATGACACGGAAACACTTAAAAAGGTGGAAAGGCCTCTAATTGTTCTCTGAACAATTAGTTTACTAGTGTATTATTAGGTCTTTCCACCTTTCTGTGGAAAGACCTATTGAAATTGTTCTGTTTATTATTATTATTATTATTTTTCCGCCGAATGATTTTTTGTTTCATAAGTTATCGAAAAGATTTATAGTCCATGAGAATGTACTTCGTAAAAGATTTTTGCAGTTGACCCTGCGTATATGAACTTTGACCCCTCAAGGAGTTATAACCCCTTTCGCAATAAAAGCTTGTTATCGCTACTCCTTCGAAACCTTAAACCTTAGAGATACGAAACCTTCACTAATGTCTTCGACTAATTTAGTAGACTCTTCAATCTTTTCAGTGCGAAAGGTTGCATGAACCCCTTTAATTAGTTATTGCCCCTGAAAGTTTTTGATGGTTACGAATAATTTTTTTTTTTTTAAACGATTAATCGTAGAGACATGGGACCAATGGCATTGGATATCTGAACCTTTGACCTTGAAATTTATATAAAGGTCAAAGGTCAAGGTCATTCAAACTATGAGAAAAATAGCTTTTTTAATATCTCTTTTGTCTTTCAACATATACTGAATATCTTTGCATCTATAATATGTCCTTGTAAAACTATTTCAAAGATTTCATTCTTGTCCCCCGAGCTTGACCCATTCAAAAGTTGTCACCCCTTTTGCAACAAAACCTTGTTATCGCTACTCCTCCGAAACCGTAAACCGTAGAGATTCCAAACCTTCATCAGTGTCTTTCACTCATTTAGTACTCTCTTCATTCTATCATTGCGAAAGCATTCTTTGGTCCCTTGTATGAGTTACTGCCCCTGAAAGTTTACGCTACTTACATTTAATGAACTTATTTTTAAAACGGTGTATCCTAGAGACATGGGACCAACTGCATCGGCATATTTGACCTTTGACTTGAAATATAGGTCAAGGTCAAAGGTCAAGGTCATTTAAAAACATAAGAAATCCCTTATATATGTGTAAAATATAGCAATTCGCCAAATGACCTTGAACTTTGACCTTGACCTTTGACCTTGACATTGGGTCAAATAGAAAAGTTAGGACATGCATCCAGCTCCAGTATCAGGTAAAAATACAGAAAGTAAAGATGTCTTGTTTTTTTTTTTTTTTTTTTTTTTTTTTTTTGAATGACCTTGACCTTTGATCTTTGACCTTTGACCTAGACTCAAAGGTCACAATAAGGCTTAAGGATGTGGAAGTAGTTACAATTCTTAGTTTGAAAGAGGCATAAAATAAATAATTCACCCCCCCCCCCTTCTTAAAAAAAAAAAAAAAAAAAAAATCACATCAACAACAATGTAGAATATTACTCTAGAATTCAAACCAGACCTCGGATCGACACCAGATTTGGTACAAATGTAGTACAGACCTCAGAGAAACTTTCTGGAGAGTTTTACGGTGAGTCTTGTAAGTTTATAGAGGTCATGAAGTTTCACGGCAAAAACTACAAGTTCTGTTGTGTTTGAAATTTAAGTGCAGGTGAACGAAGAAATGATCTAAACCTTTTATCGGCTATTTCTTCAGA
>NW_026890158.1:0-4497 GCF_033153115.1 Saccostrea echinata
AAGTTAGAAAATGTTGGTTTTTTATTTTAGATGACTTTAAACTATGTGCACCACCTGACCGCAGTCAATTATAGTGTCTACAGACTTTGCCGTAAAAGTACTTTAGGCTGATTTTTTCAAGAAAAGACTAATTCTGGGATTGCGAATGAGTTTTCAACAAAAGTGACAACTGCGATAAAATGTGAAGAAGTAAAACATTTTTTCACAGAGTGATAAATTTTACAGAGAGTGGATTTACTTTCATTTTATTCACCTGAAGTAATGCATGTATTACTGCAGTGGAGGAATATAAATAATGAAATGAGGTAAATTTGTCTAATAAAAATAATGCACAAGTAAAATTTATTTAGAATTTTTCAAAAATAAGAAGCTTATGACCAAAAAATGCATAAATACTGTCAGGGCATGAGAGTGAATACTTATTCAGAGTTCTAATCATGTAGCACACATGTAGTACAGAATGTCACTTAGCACCATGGTATGCCTGTTATGGTTCTCTGGACTTTTTGCATGCTTACGCAGCTGACATCCATGATTTTTCAGTTTGTCGGAGAATGTGTTTTGTCATGTTAGCACTTTTATGTAGGTTTTGACTCTCTCTTTTAAATTAAGTCTCAGTCAGGATGCTTATTTCAGCATGATTTGTTAAGCATATTAATATACTGAAATATTAATAAATTACAAAATAAAGTGATGAAGAAATTTGATACATTTACACAATCAAAATATCAGAATAACCATAATTCAGCTAATAAAGTGCCCTGTTTTTCTTATGTCACTTCCTATAAATTTTATCAGCAGTTTTTGTACACCCACCCACCCCCAAGAACCATGTAGGATGGCCTGATATTAGTCTTTTTGTTGCATTTTTTCACATTTGAAAGTGTTAAAACTCATAAAAATGTTTAAGATTTATATTTTGAAATTTAAATGTTGAATTTTTATGTAAATTTGGTGAAACCAAAAGCTGTAATCTTGAATTAATCATGCAAATTCATCAAACACCTTTGGAATTCCTGAGTAATTCAATGAAAAGAGGATAATTATGCATGTTCAATTGGAATTTCATGGCTAATTTGTGTCTGCAGAGAAAGCCAGTTACATAAATCCAAACAATAAATTACATCTGAATTGTTTCCTCCATTTTCTTATCATCAAAGCAAGTTTAATGGAGTGTCAGAGCTGTCCAGATTCTCCCTAGGTGCTGATATCATTTGGACTGCCCTGTGTTACAACACAGCTTTTAGATAAACTTCTGCACATCAGCTTGTAGACAAGTACCTAGGCTTTATTTGGAACATAAATTGACCAGATGCAGATTTTATTATCAGTCTAATATTTAACAATTTCTGTGAATTCTGTCATTCTTAGGAGGGCAAAATGCAATTTTGTTATGTAATAATTGCATAATGGTCTCAGACTTGTGAACTATTTTTTGTTTGTTGTGAAGAACAATGTATATACTCTCCACGGATAAGAAATTGTTTGCCAGACTTAGTCTATTAATGATGAAATTCTGCTTCAAAATATGCACACAAAAACTTCTGTCAGAGTGCTCTGTATGTATTCTTGACTGCTCTGGAGTAAGGGAGATAAATGCATATATCTCCAGCAATAAGGGGAATTAGATCACCAAACTTAAGGATGTTGGTGGCAGTTATTTAAGAAATCTCAGGTGCAAAAATGAAAAAAATCTGACAACTTCAAGGGTCCTTCAAGGTATCACACTGGTAATTGACCAATCAAAATGAACTTAGTCAATTGTAGTTCCATACATATAAAATTAATTTTTCTTTCTTTTGATAATTTTTTTAATTTTCTTCCAGGCTATTTTTACAACTTTGGTACCTGTGCCTATTAAATTTAATGTACTTTGTAAATAAATAAAGTTTTTTGACAGGAACTATTTTTTTCAGGGCATAGGAGGCTACTTCCTGGGGTGCACTGGAGCTGTTTATAAACACATTGAAAACACGTGGATTTGAGGGTAGCCCTGTTTGCAGATGGAAAAAATCAGAAAATGCCGTGTAGGTACCCTGTTTTTTGGACTCGGCTAATGAGAGAGGTAATGTTTTATACTTCCTGCTAAATATTTTTTCATGAATTAATTTACCTGATTTTTTAAGATTTTTTTTCCTATATAGAAACATATAGTGAAAACAATTACCGGTGTGATACCTTGAAGGTGATTGTGTAAAATCATCTGCATCAATATAAAAGGCTGTTTTAATTTTTAAAAGGCATATTTCAACAAAATATGTCATTTTATGAACTTTCTGTGTGAAAGCACATATTTTAAAAATTAGAAGTAGAGTTGAATTGAATCTTTAGACATTTCTCTGAAAAATACTTATAATATATCATGTTTTACCCTCAAAACTTTAAATTATGACTTTCAAAGTAGGATTATGCATCTGACATGTAGAAAGAAGTTAGAAAATGTTGGTTTTTTATTTTAGATGACTTTAAACTATGTGCACCACCTGACCGCAGTCAATTATAGTGTCTACAGACTTTGCCGTAAAAGTACTTTAGGCTGATTTTTTCAAGAAAAGACTAATTCTGGGATTGCGAATGAGTTTTCAACAAAAGTGACAACTGCGATAAAATGTGAAGAAGTAAAACATTTTTTCACAGAGTGATAAATTTTACAGAGAGTGGATTTACTTTCATTTTATTCACCTGAAGTAATGCATGTATTACTGCAGTGGAGGAATATAAATAATGAAATGAGGTAAATTTGTCTAATAAAAATAATGCACAAGTAAAATTTATTTAGAATTTTTCAAAAATAAGAAGCTTATGACCAAAAAATGCATAAATACTGTCAGGGCATGAGAGTGAATACTTATTCAGAGTTCTAATCATGTAGCACACATGTAGTACAGAATGTCACTTAGCACCATGGTATGCCTGTTATGGTTCTCTGGACTTTTTGCATGCTTACGCAGCTGACATCCATGATTTTTCAGTTTGTCGGAGAATGTGTTTTGTCATGTTAGCACTTTTATGTAGGTTTTGACTCTCTCTTTTAAATTAAGTCTCAGTCAGGATGCTTATTTCAGCATGATTTGTTAAGCATATTAATATACTGAAATATTAATAAATTACAAATTAAAGTGATGAAGAAATTTGATACATTTACACAATCAAAATATCAGAATAACCATAATTCAGCTAATAAAGTGCCCTGTTTTTCTTATGTCACTTCCTATAAATTTTATCAGCAGTTTTTGTACACCCACCCACCCCCAAGAACCATGTAGGATGGCCTGATATTAGTCTTTTTGTTGCATTTTTTCACATTTGAAAGTGTTAAAACTCATAAAAATGTTTAAGATTTATATTTTGAAATTTAAATGTTGAATTTTTATGTAAATTTGGTGAAACCAAAAGCTGTAATCTTGAATTAATCATGCAAATTCATCAAACACCTTTGGAATTCCTGAGTAATTCAATGAAAAGAGGATAATTATGCATGTTCAATTGGAATTTCATGGCTAATTTGTGTCTGCAGAGAAAGCCAGTTACATAAATCCAAACAATAAATTACATCTGAATTGTTTCCTCCATTTTCTTATCATCAAAGCAAGTTTAATGGAGTGTCAGAGCTGTCCAGATTCTCCCTAGGTGCTGATATCATTTGGACTGCCCTGTGTTACAACACAGCTTTTAGATAAACTTCTGCACATCAGCTTGTAGACAAGTACCTAGGCTTTATTTGGAACATAAATTGACCAGATGCAGATTTTATTATCAGTCTAATATTTAACAATTTCTGTGAATTCTGTCATTCTTAGGAGGGCAAAATGCAATTTTGTTATGTAATAATTGCATAATGGTCTCAGACTTGTGAACTATTTTTTGTTTGTTGTGAAGAACAATGTATATACTCTCCACGGATAAGAAATTGTTTGCCAGACTTAGTCTATTAATGATGAAATTCTGCTTCAAAATATGCACACAAAAACTTCTGTCAGAGTGCTCTGTATGTATTCTTGACTGCTCTGGAGTAAGGGAGATAAATGCATATATCTCCAGCAATAAGGGGAATTAGATCACCAAACTTAAGGATGTTGGTGGCAGTTATTTAAGAAATCTCAGGTGCAAAAATGAAAAAAATCTGACAACTTCAAGGGTCCTTCAAGGTATCACACTGGTAATTGACCAATCAAAATGAACTTAGTCAATTGTAGTTCCATACATATAAAATTAATTTTTCTTTCTTTTGATAATTTTTTTAATTTTCTTCCAGGCTATTTTTACAACTTTGGTACCTGTGCCTATTAAATTTAATGTACTTTGTAAATAAATAAAGTTTTTTGACAGGAACTATTTTTTTCAGGGCATAGGAGGCTACTTCCTGGGGTGCACTGGAGCTGTTTATAAACACATTGAAAACACGTGGATTTGAGGGTAGCCCTGTTTGCAGATGGAAAAAATCAGAAAATGCCGTGTAGGTACCCTGTTTTTTGGACTCGGCTAATGAGAGAGGTA
>NW_026890159.1:0-4598 GCF_033153115.1 Saccostrea echinata
AATGCCGTGTAGGTACCCTGTTTTTTGGACTCGGCTAATGAGAGAGGTAATGTTTTATACTTCCTGCTAAATATTTTTTCATGAATTAATTTACCTGATTTTTTAAGATTTTTTTTCCTATATAGAAACATATAGTGAAAACAATTACCGGTGTGATACCTTGAAGGTGATTGTGTAAAATCATCTGCATCAATATAAAAGGCTGTTTTAATTTTTAAAAGGCATATTTCAACAAAATATGTCATTTTATGAACTTTCTGTGTGAAAGCACATATTTTAAAAATTAGAAGTAGAGTTGAATTGAATCTTTAGACATTTCTCTGAAAAATACTTATAATATATCATGTTTTACCCTCAAAACTTTAAATTATGACTTTCAAAGTAGGATTATGCATCTGACATGTAGAAAGAAGTTAGAAAATGTTGGTTTTTTATTTTAGATGACTTTAAACTATGTGCACCACCTGACCGCAGTCAATTATAGTGTCTACAGACTTTGCCGTAAAAGTACTTTAGGCTGATTTTTTCAAGAAAAGACTAATTCTGGGATTGCGAATGAGTTTTCAACAAAAGTGACAACTGCGATAAAATGTGAAGAAGTAAAACATTTTTTCACAGAGTGATAAATTTTACAGAGAGTGGATTTACTTTCATTTTATTCACCTGAAGTAATGCATGTATTACTGCAGTGGAGGAATATAAATAATGAAATGAGGTAAATTTGTCTAATAAAAATAATGCACAAGTAAAATTTATTTAGAATTTTTCAAAAATAAGAAGCTTATGACCAAAAAATGCATAAATACTGTCAGGGCATGAGAGTGAATACTTATTCAGAGTTCTAATCATGTAGCACACATGTAGTACAGAATGTCACTTAGCACCATGGTATGCCTGTTATGGTTCTCTGGACTTTTTGCATGCTTACGCAGCTGACATCCATGATTTTTCAGTTTGTCGGAGAATGTGTTTTGTCATGTTAGCACTTTTATGTAGGTTTTGACTCTCTCTTTTAAATTAAGTCTCAGTCAGGATGCTTATTTCAGCATGATTTGTTAAGCATATTAATATACTGAAATATTAATAAATTACAAATTAAAGTGATGAAGAAATTTGATACATTTACACAATCAAAATATCAGAATAACCATAATTCAGCTAATAAAGTGCCCTGTTTTTCTTATGTCACTTCCTATAAATTTTATCAGCAGTTTTTGTACACCCACCCACCCCCAAGAACCATGTAGGATGGCCTGATATTAGTCTTTTTGTTGCATTTTTTCACATTTGAAAGTGTTAAAACTCATAAAAATGTTTAAGATTTATATTTTGAAATTTAAATGTTGAATTTTTATGTAAATTTGGTGAAACCAAAAGCTGTAATCTTGAATTAATCATGCAAATTCATCAAACACCTTTGGAATTCCTGAGTAATTCAATGAAAAGAGGATAATTATGCATGTTCAATTGGAATTTCATGGCTAATTTGTGTCTGCAGAGAAAGCCAGTTACATAAATCCAAACAATAAATTACATCTGAATTGTTTCCTCCATTTTCTTATCATCAAAGCAAGTTTAATGGAGTGTCAGAGCTGTCCAGATTCTCCCTAGGTGCTGATATCATTTGGACTGCCCTGTGTTACAACACAGCTTTTAGATAAACTTCTGCACATCAGCTTGTAGACAAGTACCTAGGCTTTATTTGGAACATAAATTGACCAGATGCAGATTTTATTATCAGTCTAATATTTAACAATTTCTGTGAATTCTGTCATTCTTAGGAGGGCAAAATGCAATTTTGTTATGTAATAATTGCATAATGGTCTCAGACTTGTGAACTATTTTTTGTTTGTTGTGAAGAACAATGTATATACTCTCCACGGATAAGAAATTGTTTGCCAGACTTAGTCTATTAATGATGAAATTCTGCTTCAAAATATGCACACAAAAACTTCTGTCAGAGTGCTCTGTATGTATTCTTGACTGCTCTGGAGTAAGGGAGATAAATGCATATATCTCCAGCAATAAGGGGAATTAGATCACCAAACTTAAGGATGTTGGTGGCAGTTATTTAAGAAATCTCAGGTGCAAAAATGAAAAAAATCTGACAACTTCAAGGGTCCTTCAAGGTATCACACTGGTAATTGACCAATCAAAATGAACTTAGTCAATTGTAGTTCCATACATATAAAATTAATTTTTCTTTCTTTTGATAATTTTTTTAATTTTCTTCCAGGCTATTTTTACAACTTTGGTACCTGTGCCTATTAAATTTAATGTACTTTGTAAATAAATAAAGTTTTTTGACAGGAACTATTTTTTTCAGGGCATAGGAGGCTACTTCCTGGGGTGCACTGGAGCTGTTTATAAACACATTGAAAACACGTGGATTTGAGGGTAGCCCTGTTTGCAGATGGAAAAAATCAGAAAATGCCGTGTAGGTACCCTGTTTTTTGGACTCGGCTAATGAGAGAGGTAATGTTTTATACTTCCTGCTAAATATTTTTTCATGAATTAATTTACCTGATTTTTTAAGATTTTTTTTCCTATATAGAAACATATAGTGAAAACAATTACCGGTGTGATACCTTGAAGGTGATTGTGTAAAATCATCTGCATCAATATAAAAGGCTGTTTTAATTTTTAAAAGGCATATTTCAACAAAATATGTCATTTTATGAACTTTCTGTGTGAAAGCACATATTTTAAAAATTAGAAGTAGAGTTGAATTGAATCTTTAGACATTTCTCTGAAAAATACTTATAATATATCATGTTTTACCCTCAAAACTTTAAATTATGACTTTCAAAGTAGGATTATGCATCTGACATGTAGAAAGAAGTTAGAAAATGTTGGTTTTTTATTTTAGATGACTTTAAACTATGTGCACCACCTGACCGCAGTCAATTATAGTGTCTACAGACTTTGCCGTAAAAGTACTTTAGGCTGATTTTTTCAAGAAAAGACTAATTCTGGGATTGCGAATGAGTTTTCAACAAAAGTGACAACTGCGATAAAATGTGAAGAAGTAAAACATTTTTTCACAGAGTGATAAATTTTACAGAGAGTGGATTTACTTTCATTTTATTCACCTGAAGTAATGCATGTATTACTGCAGTGGAGGAATATAAATAATGAAATGAGGTAAATTTGTCTAATAAAAATAATGCACAAGTAAAATTTATTTAGAATTTTTCAAAAATAAGAAGCTTATGACCAAAAAATGCATAAATACTGTCAGGGCATGAGAGTGAATACTTATTCAGAGTTCTAATCATGTAGCACACATGTAGTACAGAATGTCACTTAGCACCATGGTATGCCTGTTATGGTTCTCTGGACTTTTTGCATGCTTACGCAGCTGACATCCATGATTTTTCAGTTTGTCGGAGAATGTGTTTTGTCATGTTAGCACTTTTATGTAGGTTTTGACTCTCTCTTTTAAATTAAGTCTCAGTCAGGATGCTTATTTCAGCATGATTTGTTAAGCATATTAATATACTGAAATATTAATAAATTACAAAATAAAGTGATGAAGAAATTTGATACATTTACACAATCAAAATATCAGAATAACCATAATTCAGCTAATAAAGTGCCCTGTTTTTCTTATGTCACTTCCTATAAATTTTATCAGCAGTTTTTGTACACCCACCCACCCCCAAGAACCATGTAGGATGGCCTGATATTAGTCTTTTTGTTGCATTTTTTCACATTTGAAAGTGTTAAAACTCATAAAAATGTTTAAGATTTATATTTTGAAATTTAAATGTTGAATTTTTATGTAAATTTGGTGAAACCAAAAGCTGTAATCTTGAATTAATCATGCAAATTCATCAAACACCTTTGGAATTCCTGAGTAATTCAATGAAAAGAGGATAATTATGCATGTTCAATTGGAATTTCATGGCTAATTTGTGTCTGCAGAGAAAGCCAGTTACATAAATCCAAACAATAAATTACATCTGAATTGTTTCCTCCATTTTCTTATCATCAAAGCAAGTTTAATGGAGTGTCAGAGCTGTCCAGATTCTCCCTAGGTGCTGATATCATTTGGACTGCCCTGTGTTACAACACAGCTTTTAGATAAACTTCTGCACATCAGCTTGTAGACAAGTACCTAGGCTTTATTTGGAACATAAATTGACCAGATGCAGATTTTATTATCAGTCTAATATTTAACAATTTCTGTGAATTCTGTCATTCTTAGGAGGGCAAAATGCAATTTTGTTATGTAATAATTGCATAATGGTCTCAGACTTGTGAACTATTTTTTGTTTGTTGTGAAGAACAATGTATATACTCTCCACGGATAAGAAATTGTTTGCCAGACTTAGTCTATTAATGATGAAATTCTGCTTCAAAATATGCACACAAAAACTTCTGTCAGAGTGCTCTGTATGTATTCTTGACTGCTCTGGAGTAAGGGAGATAAATGCATATATCTCCAGCAATAAGGGGAATTAGATCACCAAACTTAAGGATGTTGGTGGCAGTTATTTAAGAAATCTCAGGTGCAAAAATGAAAAAAATCTGACAACTTCAAGGGTCCTTCAAGGTATCACACTGGTAATTGACCAATCAAAATGAACTTAGTC
>NW_026890160.1:0-6614 GCF_033153115.1 Saccostrea echinata
TTGGAATTCGTGGCGTAGTGGTTAGCGCGCCTGCCTCTCAAGCTAAGGGTTATGAGTTCGATCCCTGCTGGAAGAACTTTTTTTTTTTTTTTTTTTTTTTGGCATTTTTCTTCTTTTTTTACAGCCCAAATTACATGGAAACACTTAAAAAGGTGGAAAGACCTCTAATTGTTCTGTGAACAATTAGTCTACTAGTGTTTTATTAGGTCTTTCCACCTTTCTGTGGAAAGACCTATTGGTTTTCTTCTGTTTCTTATTATTAGGTCTTTCCACCTTTCTGTGGAAAGACCTCTTGAAATGCTTATGTTTATTATTATTATTATTATTATTAGGTCTTTCCACCTTTCTGTGGAAAGACCTATTGATATTCTTCTGTTTCTTATTATTATTATTTTTTATTATTTTTCCGCCGTGTGATTTTGAGTTTCAAGATCTATCGAAAAGATTTATACTTCATAAGAATGTACTCCGTAAAAGATTTTTGCAGTTGACCCTGCGTATATGAACTTTGACCCCTCAAAGAGTTATGAACCCTTTCGCAATAAAAGCTTGTTATCGCTACTCCTCTGAAACCGTAAACCCTAGAGTTACGAAACCTTCACCGATGTCTTCGACTACTTGAGAAGACTTTTCAATCTTTCATTGTGAAATGATAGTTGGAGCACAATGATGAGTTATTGCCCCCTGAAAGTTTTTGTTCTTTTACGTATAATGAAAATAATGAAACCGATTAATCGTAGAGACACGAAACCAACTGCATTGGATTCTTCATCATCTGACCTTCAAAATCTGTTCAAGGTCAAAGGTCAAGGTCACTCTAAATATGAGAAATATAGCTCTTTTTATATCTCTTTTGTCTTACAACATATATTACATAACATTAAATACATCATATGTCCTTTTAAAACTATTTTCAGATTTCACTTTTCAACCCCTAAGCCTGACGCATTAAAAAGTTCTGGCCCCTTGTGCGAAAAACCTTGTTATCGCTACTCCTCCGAAACCATTGACCGTAGAGATGCGAATCCTTCGACAGCGTCTTCGACTACTTTAGGGACTTTGACCTTGAAATTTAGGTCAAGGTCAAAGGTCAAGGTCATTCAAAACATGAAAAAGTCAGTGCTTTTGATGTCTCTTTCATTTTATTAGGGCTTTCCACCTTTCTGTGGAAAGTCCTATTGAAATTGTTCTGTTTATTATTATTATTATTTTTCCGCCGCGTGTTTTTGAGTTTCAAGATTTATCGAAAAGATTCATGGTCCATAAGAATGTACTTGGTAAAAGATTTTTGCAGTTGACCCTGCGTATATGAACTTTGAACCCTCGAGGAGTTATAACCCCTTTCGCAATAAATCCTTGTTATCGCTACTCCTCCGAAACCGTAAACCCTAGAGTTACGAAACCTTCACCGATGTCTTCGACTACTTAAGAATACTTTTCAATCTTGGTATTGCGAAATGATAGATCGAGCACTTTGAAGAGTAATTGCCCCCTGAAAGTTTTTGTTCTTTATGTATAATGAAAAAAATTTAAACGATTAATCGTAGAGACACGAAACCAACTGCATTGGATTCTTCATCATTTGACCTTCAAAATCTGTTCAAGGTCAAAGGTCAAGGTCACTCTAAATATGAGAAATATAGCTCTTTTAAAATCTCTTTTGTCTTACAACATATATTACATAACATTAAATACATCATATGTCCTTTTAAAACTATTTTCAGATTTCACTTTTCAACCCCTAAGCCTGACGCATTAAAAAGTTCTTGCCCCTTGTGCGAAAAACCTTGTTATCGCTACTCCTCCGAAACCATTG
Organism: Saccostrea echinata; assembly: GCF_033153115.1. Lineage (NCBI taxonomy): Eukaryota > Metazoa > Mollusca > Bivalvia > Ostreida > Ostreidae > Saccostrea > Saccostrea echinata. The sequence continues at coordinate 1,817 of NW_026890160.1, forward strand.
ACCGTAGAGATGCGAAACCTTCGACAGTGTCTTCGACTACTTTAGAAACTTTGACCTTGAAAATTAGGTCAAGGTCAAAGGTCAAGGTCATCCAAAATACGAGAAATACAGAATATATGAAAGGGGGGGGGGGGTGTTAAACCAATATAAATGTATGAAATAAACTATTCCACGCTTTAATTATCTTGTTTTCTTCTTAAAATGCATGTAGATCATTTTATTTATCATAGCTGCATTTAATATAACCCACATGGAAGCTTGTTTCATTCAGGAATCTTCTTACTGAGCCTGCAACAATCTTAGGATCCGCAGTCAGGTCGCTTTGAGTCCAGTCCATGTTTTCCTATATGACGACCTACATACCATTAGCCTCGAGTCCGATTTATTTCATCGGCACTTTTCTAAGTAGTTTAACTAAATCAGAACATTTAACACCTCAAATTAAACCTTCGAATGCACAGTGCACAAAAATAGAATTACGATATGCACAGTAAAACACATGTCATGCATGCATTGTACTTCCATGGTAACTATGTAAACAAATGCCATCAACACGGAAGCAAAAAGAAAAGAGAGAGAGAGAGAGAGAAAGGAAGAGAGAAGAAGAGAAAGGAAGAGAGAAGGGGAAAGAGAGAAAAATTGGCCCCTAAATCGCCAAAAAAAAAAAAAAAAAAAAAAAAAAAAACATCTTTTTTTGGAGCTGCGCGAAGACCTTTTGAACTCTACGGAGAAACGAGCCCGACTATAAATCTATAGCAAAAGACGAATTTTTGAGTTTATTTATTTTCTTGTATTTTTCTTCTTCTTTCTTTTGTTCTTTTGAAAGCCAAATGATATGGAAACATGTTTCTCAAAACTATTTAATTCCGATAACTACATTGTACAACAATTTTTGATTCCTAAATAGGTAGTTTACTGCATACATCTTCATTGGAATTCGTGGCGTAGTGGTTAGCGCGCCTGCCTCTCAAGCTAAGGGTTATGAGTTCGATCCCTGCTGGAAGAACTTTTTTTTTTTTTTTTTTTTTTTGGCATTTTTCTTCTTTTTTTACAGCCCAAATTACATGGAAACACTTAAAAAGGTGGAAAGACCTCTAATTGTTCTGTGAACAATTAGTCTACTAGTGTTTTATTAGGTCTTTCCACCTTTCTGTGGAAAGACCTATTGGTTTTCTTCTGTTTCTTATTATTAGGTCTTTCCACCTTTCTGTGGAAAGACCTCTTGAAATGCTTATGTTTATTATTATTATTATTATTATTAGGTCTTTCCACCTTTCTGTGGAAAGACCTATTGATATTCTTCTGTTTCTTATTATTATTATTTTTTATTATTTTTCCGCCGTGTGATTTTGAGTTTCAAGATCTATCGAAAAGATTTATACTTCATAAGAATGTACTCCGTAAAAGATTTTTGCAGTTGACCCTGCGTATATGAACTTTGACCCCTCAAAGAGTTATGAACCCTTTCGCAATAAAAGCTTGTTATCGCTACTCCTCTGAAACCGTAAACCCTAGAGTTACGAAACCTTCACCGATGTCTTCGACTACTTGAGAAGACTTTTCAATCTTTCATTGTGAAATGATAGTTGGAGCACAATGATGAGTTATTGCCCCCTGAAAGTTTTTGTTCTTTTACGTATAATGAAAATAATGAAACCGATTAATCGTAGAGACACGAAACCAACTGCATTGGATTCTTCATCATCTGACCTTCAAAATCTGTTCAAGGTCAAAGGTCAAGGTCACTCTAAATATGAGAAATATAGCTCTTTTTATATCTCTTTTGTCTTACAACATATATTACATAACATTAAATACATCATATGTCCTTTTAAAACTATTTTCAGATTTCACTTTTCAACCCCTAAGCCTGACGCATTAAAAAGTTCTGGCCCCTTGTGCGAAAAACCTTGTTATCGCTACTCCTCCGAAACCATTGACCGTAGAGATGCGAATCCTTCGACAGCGTCTTCGACTACTTTAGGGACTTTGACCTTGAAATTTAGGTCAAGGTCAAAGGTCAAGGTCATTCAAAACATGAAAAAGTCAGTGCTTTTGATGTCTCTTTCATTTTATTAGGGCTTTCCACCTTTCTGTGGAAAGTCCTATTGAAATTGTTCTGTTTATTATTATTATTATTTTTCCGCCGCGTGTTTTTGAGTTTCAAGATTTATCGAAAAGATTCATGGTCCATAAGAATGTACTTGGTAAAAGATTTTTGCAGTTGACCCTGCGTATATGAACTTTGAACCCTCGAGGAGTTATAACCCCTTTCGCAATAAATCCTTGTTATCGCTACTCCTCCGAAACCGTAAACCCTAGAGTTACGAAACCTTCACCGATGTCTTCGACTACTTAAGAATACTTTTCAATCTTGGTATTGCGAAATGATAGATCGAGCACTTTGAAGAGTAATTGCCCCCTGAAAGTTTTTGTTCTTTATGTATAATGAAAAAAATTTAAACGATTAATCGTAGAGACACGAAACCAACTGCATTGGATTCTTCATCATTTGACCTTCAAAATCTGTTCAAGGTCAAAGGTCAAGGTCACTCTAAATATGAGAAATATAGCTCTTTTAAAATCTCTTTTGTCTTACAACATATATTACATAACATTAAATACATCATATGTCCTTTTAAAACTATTTTCAGATTTCACTTTTCAACCCCTAAGCCTGACGCATTAAAAAGTTCTTGCCCCTTGTGCGAAAAACCTTGTTATCGCTACTCCTCCGAAACCATTGACCGTAGAGATGCGAAACCTTCGACAGTGTCTTCGACTACTTTAGAAACTTTGACCTTGAAAATTAGGTCAAGGTCAAAGGTCAAGGTCATCCAAAATACGAGAAATACAGAATATATGAAAGGGGGGGGGGGGTGTTAAACCAATATAAATGTATGAAATAAACTATTCCACGCTTTAATTATCTTGTTTTCTTCTTAAAATGCATGTAGATCATTTTATTTATCATAGCTGCATTTAATATAACCCACATGGAAGCTTGTTTCATTCAGGAATCTTCTTACTGAGCCTGCAACAATCTTAGGATCCGCAGTCAGGTCGCTTTGAGTCCAGTCCATGTTTTCCTATATGACGACCTACATACCATTAGCCTCGAGTCCGATTTATTTCATCGGCACTTTTCTAAGTAGTTTAACTAAATCAGAACATTTAACACCTCAAATTAAACCTTCGAATGCACAGTGCACAAAAATAGAATTACGATATGCACAGTAAAACACATGTCATGCATGCATTGTACTTCCATGGTAACTATGTAAACAAATGCCATCAACACGGAAGCAAAAAGAAAAGAGAGAGAGAGAGAGAGAAAGGAAGAGAGAAGAAGAGAAAGGAAGAGAGAAGGGGAAAGAGAGAAAAATTGGCCCCTAAATCGCCAAAAAAAAAAAAAAAAAAAAAAAAAAAAACATCTTTTTTTGGAGCTGCGCGAAGACCTTTTGAACTCTACGGAGAAACGAGCCCGACTATAAATCTATAGCAAAAGACGAATTTTTGAGTTTATTTATTTTCTTGTATTTTTCTTCTTCTTTCTTTTGTTCTTTTGAAAGCCAAATGATATGGAAACATGTTTCTCAAAACTATTTAATTCCGATAACTACATTGTACAACAATTTTTGATTCCTAAATAGGTAGTTTACTGCATACATCTTCATTGGAATTCGTGGCGTAGTGGTTAGCGCGCCTGCCTCTCAAGCTAAGGGTTATGAGTTCGATCCCTGCTGGAAGAACTTTTTTTTTTTTTTTTTTTTTTTGGCATTTTTCTTCTTTTTTTACAGCCCAAATTACATGGAAACACTTAAAAAGGTGGAAAGACCTCTAATTGTTCTGTGAACAATTAGTCTACTAGTGTTTTATTAGGTCTTTCCACCTTTCTGTGGAAAGACCTATTGGTTTTCTTCTGTTTCTTATTATTAGGTCTTTCCACCTTTCTGTGGAAAGACCTCTTGAAATGCTTATGTTTATTATTATTATTATTATTATTAGGTCTTTCCACCTTTCTGTGGAAAGACCTATTGATATTCTTCTGTTTCTTATTATTATTATTTTTTATTATTTTTCCGCCGTGTGATTTTGAGTTTCAAGATCTATCGAAAAGATTTATACTTCATAAGAATGTACTCCGTAAAAGATTTTTGCAGTTGACCCTGCGTATATGAACTTTGACCCCTCAAAGAGTTATGAACCCTTTCGCAATAAAAGCTTGTTATCGCTACTCCTCTGAAACCGTAAACCCTAGAGTTACGAAACCTTCACCGATGTCTTCGACTACTTGAGAAGACTTTTCAATCTTTCATTGTGAAATGATAGTTGGAGCACAATGATGAGTTATTGCCCCCTGAAAGTTTTTGTTCTTTTACGTATAATGAAAATAATGAAACCGATTAATCGTAGAGACACGAAACCAACTGCATTGGATTCTTCATCATCTGACCTTCAAAATCTGTTCAAGGTCAAAGGTCAAGGTCACTCTAAATATGAGAAATATAGCTCTTTTTATATCTCTTTTGTCTTACAACATATATTACATAACATTAAATACATCATATGTCCTTTTAAAACTATTTTCAGATTTCACTTTTCAACCCCTAAGCCTGACGCATTAAAAAGTTCTGGCCCCTTGTGCGAAAAACCTTGTTATCGCTACTCCTCCGAAACCATTGACCGTAGAGATGCGAATCCTTCGACAGCGTCTTCGACTACTTTAGGGACTTTGACCTTGAAATTTAGGTCAAGGTCAAAGGTCAAGGTCATTCAAAACATGAAAAAGTCAGTG
>NW_026890161.1:0-17322 GCF_033153115.1 Saccostrea echinata
AGGCTTTATTTGGAACATAAATTGACCAGATGCAGATTTTATTATCAGCCTAATATTTAACAATTTCTGTAAATTCTGTCATTCTTAGGAGGGTAAAATGCAATTTTGTTATGTAATAATTGCATAATGGTCTCAGACTTGTGAATTATTTTTTGTTTGTTGTGAAGAACAGTGCATATACTCTCCACGGATACAAAATTGGTTGCCAGGCTTAGTCTATTAAGGATGAAATTCTGCTTCAAAATATGCACAAAAATCTTCTGTCAGAGTGCTCAGTGTGTATTCTTGACTGCTGTGGAGTAAGGGAGATAAATGCATCATATCTCCAGCAATAATGGGAATTAGATCCCCAGACTTCAGGATGTTAGTGACAGTTATTTAAGAAATCTCAGGTGCAAAAATGAAAAAAATCTGACAACTTCATAGGTCCTTCAAGGTATCACACCGGTAATTGACCAATCAAAATGAACTTAGTCAATTGTAGTTCCATACATAATAAAGAAATATTTTTTTTATTGTGAGAAATTTTGTATTTTCCCTTATTCTATTTTTACATTTTTGGTATCTGTGCTTAGGATATTTTATGTACTTTGTAAAATATTAAAGGTTTTTGACAGGAACTATTTCTTTCGGGGCATAGGAGGCCACTTCCTGGGGCGCACACAGGATGTTTATAAACACATTGAATACACGTGGTTTTGAGGGTATTCCTGTTTGCGGATGGAAAAAATCAGAAAATGCCGTGTAGGTACCCTATTTTTTGGTGTCAGCTGATGTGACTGGTAACGTTTAACACTTCCTGCTAAATATTTTTTCATGAATTCGAATACCTGATTTTTAATGATTTTTTATTCTATATAGAATTACATAGTGAAAACAATTACCGGTGTGATACCTTGAAGGTGATCGTGTAAAATCATCTACCCCCATATTAAAGGCGGTTTTAATTTTATGAAGGCATATTTCAACAAAATATGTCATTTTATGAACTTTCTGTGTGAAAGCACACATTTTTAAATTTAGAAGCAGGGTTGACATTAATTTATACAGATTTCTATGTAAAATACTAATAATATGTTATGTTTCACCCTCAAAACTCCAAATTATGACTTTCAAAGTAAGATTATGCATCTGACATGTAGAAAGAAGTTAGAAAATGTTGGTTTTTTATTTTAGATGACTTTAAACTCTGTGCACCACCTGACCGCAGTCAATTATAGTGTATTCAGACTTTGCCGTGAAAGCACTTTAGGCTGATCTTTTCAAGAAAAGACTAATTCTGGGTTTGCGAATGAGTTTTCAACAAAAGCGACAACTGCGATAAAATGTGAAGAAGTAAAACATGTTTTTAAAAAGTGTTAAATTTTACAGAGACTGGGTTTACTTTCATTTTATTCACCTTAAGTGATTCATTTATTACTGGAGTGGAGGAATAGAAATAATGAAATGAGTTAAATTTGTCTAATAAAAGTAATGTACAAACAAAATTTATGAAGAATTTGTCAAAAATAAGAAGCTTATGACCAAAAATGCATAAATACTGTCAGGGCATGAGAGTGAATACTTATTCTGAGTCCCAACCATGCATCACACATATAGTACAGAATGTCACTTAGCACCATGGTATGCCTGTTATGGTTCTCTAGACTTTTTCCATGCTTTCGCAGCTGACATTCAAGATTTTTCAGTTTGCCGGAGAATGTTTTTTGTCATTTTACCACTTTTATGTAGGTGTTGACCCTCTCTTTTAAATTAAGTCTCAGTCAGGATGTTTATTTTAGCATGATTTGTTAAGCACAATAATGTACTGAAATATTAATAAATTACAAATTAAAGTGATGAAGAAATTTGACATATTTACACAATCAAAATATCAGAATAACCATAATTCAGCTAATAATGTGCCCTGTTCTTCTTTTGTCACTTCCTATATATTTTTTCAGCAGTTTTTGTACACCCACCCACCTCCAAGAATCATGGAGGATGGCCTGATATTAGTTTCTTTGTTGCATTTATTCACATTTAAAAGTGTTAAGACCCATAAAAATGTTTAAGATTTATATTTTTAAATTTAAATGTTGAATTTTTATGTAAATTTGGTGAAACAAAAAGCTGTAATCTTGAATTAATCATGCAAATTCATCAAACACCTTTGAAATTCCTGAGTAATTCAATGAAAAGAGGATAATTATGTATGTTCAATTGGAATTTCATGGCTAATTTGTGTCTGCAGAGAAAGCCAGTTACATAAATCACAACAATAAATTACATCTGAATTGTTTTCTCCATTTTCTTATCATCAAAGCAAGTTTAATGGAGTGTCAGAGCTGTCCAGAACCTCCCCAGATGCTGATATCATTTGGACTGCCCTGTGTTACAACACAGCTTTTAGATAAACTTCTGCATAGCAGGTTGTAGACAAGTACCTAGGCTTTATTTGGAACATAAATTGACCAGATGCAGATTTTATTATCAGCCTAATATTTAACAATTTCTGTAAATTCTGTCATTCTTAGGAGGGTAAAATGCAATTTTGTTATGTAATAATTGCATAATGGTCTCAGACTTGTGAATTATTTTTTGTTTGTTGTGAAGAACAGTGCATATACTCTCCACGGATACAAAATTGGTTGCCAGGCTTAGTCTATTAAGGATGAAATTCTGCTTCAAAATATGCACAAAAATCTTCTGTCAGAGTGCTCAGTGTGTATTCTTGACTGCTGTGGAGTAAGGGAGATAAATGCATCATATCTCCAGCAATAATGGGAATTAGATCCCCAGACTTCAGGATGTTAGTGACAGTTATTTAAGAAATCTCAGGTGCAAAAATGAAAAAAATCTGACAACTTCATAGGTCCTTCAAGGTATCACACCGGTAATTGACCAATCAAAATGAACTTAGTCAATTGTAGTTCCATACATAATAAAGAAATATTTTTTTTATTGTGAGAAATTTTGTATTTTCCCTTATTCTATTTTTACATTTTTGGTATCTGTGCTTAGGATATTTTATGTACTTTGTAAAATATTAAAGGTTTTTGACAGGAACTATTTCTTTCGGGGCATAGGAGGCCACTTCCTGGGGCGCACACAGGATGTTTATAAACACATTGAATACACGTGGTTTTGAGGGTATTCCTGTTTGCGGATGGAAAAAATCAGAAAATGCCGTGTAGGTACCCTATTTTTTGGTGTCAGCTGATGTGACTGGTAACGTTTAACACTTCCTGCTAAATATTTTTTCATGAATTCGAATACCTGATTTTTAATGATTTTTTATTCTATATAGAATTACATAGTGAAAACAATTACCGGTGTGATACCTTGAAGGTGATCGTGTAAAATCATCTACCCCCATATTAAAGGCGGTTTTAATTTTATGAAGGCATATTTCAACAAAATATGTCATTTTATGAACTTTCTGTGTGAAAGCACACATTTTTAAATTTAGAAGCAGGGTTGACATTAATTTATACAGATTTCTATGTAAAATACTAATAATATGTTATGTTTCACCCTCAAAACTCCAAATTATGACTTTCAAAGTAAGATTATGCATCTGACATGTAGAAAGAAGTTAGAAAATGTTGGTTTTTTATTTTAGATGACTTTAAACTCTGTGCACCACCTGACCGCAGTCAATTATAGTGTATTCAGACTTTGCCGTGAAAGCACTTTAGGCTGATCTTTTCAAGAAAAGACTAATTCTGGGTTTGCGAATGAGTTTTCAACAAAAGCGACAACTGCGATAAAATGTGAAGAAGTAAAACATGTTTTTAAAAAGTGTTAAATTTTACAGAGACTGGGTTTACTTTCATTTTATTCACCTTAAGTGATTCATTTATTACTGGAGTGGAGGAATAGAAATAATGAAATGAGTTAAATTTGTCTAATAAAAGTAATGTACAAACAAAATTTATGAAGAATTTGTCAAAAATAAGAAGCTTATGACCAAAAATGCATAAATACTGTCAGGGCATGAGAGTGAATACTTATTCTGAGTCCCAACCATGCATCACACATATAGTACAGAATGTCACTTAGCACCATGGTATGCCTGTTATGGTTCTCTAGACTTTTTCCATGCTTTCGCAGCTGACATTCAAGATTTTTCAGTTTGCCGGAGAATGTTTTTTGTCATTTTACCACTTTTATGTAGGTGTTGACCCTCTCTTTTAAATTAAGTCTCAGTCAGGATGTTTATTTTAGCATGATTTGTTAAGCACAATAATGTACTGAAATATTAATAAATTACAAATTAAAGTGATGAAGAAATTTGACATATTTACACAATCAAAATATCAGAATAACCATAATTCAGCTAATAATGTGCCCTGTTCTTCTTTTGTCACTTCCTATATATTTTTTCAGCAGTTTTTGTACACCCACCCACCTCCAAGAATCATGGAGGATGGCCTGATATTAGTTTCTTTGTTGCATTTATTCACATTTAAAAGTGTTAAGACCCATAAAAATGTTTAAGATTTATATTTTTAAATTTAAATGTTGAATTTTTATGTAAATTTGGTGAAACAAAAAGCTGTAATCTTGAATTAATCATGCAAATTCATCAAACACCTTTGAAATTCCTGAGTAATTCAATGAAAAGAGGATAATTATGTATGTTCAATTGGAATTTCATGGCTAATTTGTGTCTGCAGAGAAAGCCAGTTACATAAATCACAACAATAAATTACATCTGAATTGTTTTCTCCATTTTCTTATCATCAAAGCAAGTTTAATGGAGTGTCAGAGCTGTCCAGAACCTCCCCAGATGCTGATATCATTTGGACTGCCCTGTGTTACAACACAGCTTTTAGATAAACTTCTGCATAGCAGGTTGTAGACAAGTACCTAGGCTTTATTTGGAACATAAATTGACCAGATGCAGATTTTATTATCAGCCTAATATTTAACAATTTCTGTAAATTCTGTCATTCTTAGGAGGGTAAAATGCAATTTTGTTATGTAATAATTGCATAATGGTCTCAGACTTGTGAATTATTTTTTGTTTGTTGTGAAGAACAGTGCATATACTCTCCACGGATACAAAATTGGTTGCCAGGCTTAGTCTATTAAGGATGAAATTCTGCTTCAAAATATGCACAAAAATCTTCTGTCAGAGTGCTCAGTGTGTATTCTTGACTGCTGTGGAGTAAGGGAGATAAATGCATCATATCTCCAGCAATAATGGGAATTAGATCCCCAGACTTCAGGATGTTAGTGACAGTTATTTAAGAAATCTCAGGTGCAAAAATGAAAAAAATCTGACAACTTCATAGGTCCTTCAAGGTATCACACCGGTAATTGACCAATCAAAATGAACTTAGTCAATTGTAGTTCCATACATAATAAAGAAATATTTTTTTTATTGTGAGAAATTTTGTATTTTCCCTTATTCTATTTTTACATTTTTGGTATCTGTGCTTAGGATATTTTATGTACTTTGTAAAATATTAAAGGTTTTTGACAGGAACTATTTCTTTCGGGGCATAGGAGGCCACTTCCTGGGGCGCACACAGGATGTTTATAAACACATTGAATACACGTGGTTTTGAGGGTATTCCTGTTTGCGGATGGAAAAAATCAGAAAATGCCGTGTAGGTACCCTATTTTTTGGTGTCAGCTGATGTGACTGGTAACGTTTAACACTTCCTGCTAAATATTTTTTCATGAATTCGAATACCTGATTTTTAATGATTTTTTATTCTATATAGAATTACATAGTGAAAACAATTACCGGTGTGATACCTTGAAGGTGATCGTGTAAAATCATCTACCCCCATATTAAAGGCGGTTTTAATTTTATGAAGGCATATTTCAACAAAATATGTCATTTTATGAACTTTCTGTGTGAAAGCACACATTTTTAAATTTAGAAGCAGGGTTGACATTAATTTATACAGATTTCTATGTAAAATACTAATAATATGTTATGTTTCACCCTCAAAACTCCAAATTATGACTTTCAAAGTAAGATTATGCATCTGACATGTAGAAAGAAGTTAGAAAATGTTGGTTTTTTATTTTAGATGACTTTAAACTCTGTGCACCACCTGACCGCAGTCAATTATAGTGTATTCAGACTTTGCCGTGAAAGCACTTTAGGCTGATCTTTTCAAGAAAAGACTAATTCTGGGTTTGCGAATGAGTTTTCAACAAAAGCGACAACTGCGATAAAATGTGAAGAAGTAAAACATGTTTTTAAAAAGTGTTAAATTTTACAGAGACTGGGTTTACTTTCATTTTATTCACCTTAAGTGATTCATTTATTACTGGAGTGGAGGAATAGAAATAATGAAATGAGTTAAATTTGTCTAATAAAAGTAATGTACAAACAAAATTTATGAAGAATTTGTCAAAAATAAGAAGCTTATGACCAAAAATGCATAAATACTGTCAGGGCATGAGAGTGAATACTTATTCTGAGTCCCAACCATGCATCACACATATAGTACAGAATGTCACTTAGCACCATGGTATGCCTGTTATGGTTCTCTAGACTTTTTCCATGCTTTCGCAGCTGACATTCAAGATTTTTCAGTTTGCCGGAGAATGTTTTTTGTCATTTTACCACTTTTATGTAGGTGTTGACCCTCTCTTTTAAATTAAGTCTCAGTCAGGATGTTTATTTTAGCATGATTTGTTAAGCACAATAATGTACTGAAATATTAATAAATTACAAATTAAAGTGATGAAGAAATTTGACATATTTACACAATCAAAATATCAGAATAACCATAATTCAGCTAATAATGTGCCCTGTTCTTCTTTTGTCACTTCCTATATATTTTTTCAGCAGTTTTTGTACACCCACCCACCTCCAAGAATCATGGAGGATGGCCTGATATTAGTTTCTTTGTTGCATTTATTCACATTTAAAAGTGTTAAGACCCATAAAAATGTTTAAGATTTATATTTTTAAATTTAAATGTTGAATTTTTATGTAAATTTGGTGAAACAAAAAGCTGTAATCTTGAATTAATCATGCAAATTCATCAAACACCTTTGAAATTCCTGAGTAATTCAATGAAAAGAGGATAATTATGTATGTTCAATTGGAATTTCATGGCTAATTTGTGTCTGCAGAGAAAGCCAGTTACATAAATCACAACAATAAATTACATCTGAATTGTTTTCTCCATTTTCTTATCATCAAAGCAAGTTTAATGGAGTGTCAGAGCTGTCCAGAACCTCCCCAGATGCTGATATCATTTGGACTGCCCTGTGTTACAACACAGCTTTTAGATAAACTTCTGCATAGCAGGTTGTAGACAAGTACCTAGGCTTTATTTGGAACATAAATTGACCAGATGCAGATTTTATTATCAGCCTAATATTTAACAATTTCTGTAAATTCTGTCATTCTTAGGAGGGTAAAATGCAATTTTGTTATGTAATAATTGCATAATGGTCTCAGACTTGTGAATTATTTTTTGTTTGTTGTGAAGAACAGTGCATATACTCTCCACGGATACAAAATTGGTTGCCAGGCTTAGTCTATTAAGGATGAAATTCTGCTTCAAAATATGCACAAAAATCTTCTGTCAGAGTGCTCAGTGTGTATTCTTGACTGCTGTGGAGTAAGGGAGATAAATGCATCATATCTCCAGCAATAATGGGAATTAGATCCCCAGACTTCAGGATGTTAGTGACAGTTATTTAAGAAATCTCAGGTGCAAAAATGAAAAAAATCTGACAACTTCATAGGTCCTTCAAGGTATCACACCGGTAATTGACCAATCAAAATGAACTTAGTCAATTGTAGTTCCATACATAATAAAGAAATATTTTTTTTATTGTGAGAAATTTTGTATTTTCCCTTATTCTATTTTTACATTTTTGGTATCTGTGCTTAGGATATTTTATGTACTTTGTAAAATATTAAAGGTTTTTGACAGGAACTATTTCTTTCGGGGCATAGGAGGCCACTTCCTGGGGCGCACACAGGATGTTTATAAACACATTGAATACACGTGGTTTTGAGGGTATTCCTGTTTGCGGATGGAAAAAATCAGAAAATGCCGTGTAGGTACCCTATTTTTTGGTGTCAGCTGATGTGACTGGTAACGTTTAACACTTCCTGCTAAATATTTTTTCATGAATTCGAATACCTGATTTTTAATGATTTTTTATTCTATATAGAATTACATAGTGAAAACAATTACCGGTGTGATACCTTGAAGGTGATCGTGTAAAATCATCTACCCCCATATTAAAGGCGGTTTTAATTTTATGAAGGCATATTTCAACAAAATATGTCATTTTATGAACTTTCTGTGTGAAAGCACACATTTTTAAATTTAGAAGCAGGGTTGACATTAATTTATACAGATTTCTATGTAAAATACTAATAATATGTTATGTTTCACCCTCAAAACTCCAAATTATGACTTTCAAAGTAAGATTATGCATCTGACATGTAGAAAGAAGTTAGAAAATGTTGGTTTTTTATTTTAGATGACTTTAAACTCTGTGCACCACCTGACCGCAGTCAATTATAGTGTATTCAGACTTTGCCGTGAAAGCACTTTAGGCTGATCTTTTCAAGAAAAGACTAATTCTGGGTTTGCGAATGAGTTTTCAACAAAAGCGACAACTGCGATAAAATGTGAAGAAGTAAAACATGTTTTTAAAAAGTGTTAAATTTTACAGAGACTGGGTTTACTTTCATTTTATTCACCTTAAGTGATTCATTTATTACTGGAGTGGAGGAATAGAAATAATGAAATGAGTTAAATTTGTCTAATAAAAGTAATGTACAAACAAAATTTATGAAGAATTTGTCAAAAATAAGAAGCTTATGACCAAAAATGCATAAATACTGTCAGGGCATGAGAGTGAATACTTATTCTGAGTCCCAACCATGCATCACACATATAGTACAGAATGTCACTTAGCACCATGGTATGCCTGTTATGGTTCTCTAGACTTTTTCCATGCTTTCGCAGCTGACATTCAAGATTTTTCAGTTTGCCGGAGAATGTTTTTTGTCATTTTACCACTTTTATGTAGGTGTTGACCCTCTCTTTTAAATTAAGTCTCAGTCAGGATGTTTATTTTAGCATGATTTGTTAAGCACAATAATGTACTGAAATATTAATAAATTACAAATTAAAGTGATGAAGAAATTTGACATATTTACACAATCAAAATATCAGAATAACCATAATTCAGCTAATAATGTGCCCTGTTCTTCTTTTGTCACTTCCTATATATTTTTTCAGCAGTTTTTGTACACCCACCCACCTCCAAGAATCATGGAGGATGGCCTGATATTAGTTTCTTTGTTGCATTTATTCACATTTAAAAGTGTTAAGACCCATAAAAATGTTTAAGATTTATATTTTTAAATTTAAATGTTGAATTTTTATGTAAATTTGGTGAAACAAAAAGCTGTAATCTTGAATTAATCATGCAAATTCATCAAACACCTTTGAAATTCCTGAGTAATTCAATGAAAAGAGGATAATTATGTATGTTCAATTGGAATTTCATGGCTAATTTGTGTCTGCAGAGAAAGCCAGTTACATAAATCACAACAATAAATTACATCTGAATTGTTTTCTCCATTTTCTTATCATCAAAGCAAGTTTAATGGAGTGTCAGAGCTGTCCAGAACCTCCCCAGATGCTGATATCATTTGGACTGCCCTGTGTTACAACACAGCTTTTAGATAAACTTCTGCATAGCAGGTTGTAGACAAGTACCTAGGCTTTATTTGGAACATAAATTGACCAGATGCAGATTTTATTATCAGCCTAATATTTAACAATTTCTGTAAATTCTGTCATTCTTAGGAGGGTAAAATGCAATTTTGTTATGTAATAATTGCATAATGGTCTCAGACTTGTGAATTATTTTTTGTTTGTTGTGAAGAACAGTGCATATACTCTCCACGGATACAAAATTGGTTGCCAGGCTTAGTCTATTAAGGATGAAATTCTGCTTCAAAATATGCACAAAAATCTTCTGTCAGAGTGCTCAGTGTGTATTCTTGACTGCTGTGGAGTAAGGGAGATAAATGCATCATATCTCCAGCAATAATGGGAATTAGATCCCCAGACTTCAGGATGTTAGTGACAGTTATTTAAGAAATCTCAGGTGCAAAAATGAAAAAAATCTGACAACTTCATAGGTCCTTCAAGGTATCACACCGGTAATTGACCAATCAAAATGAACTTAGTCAATTGTAGTTCCATACATAATAAAGAAATATTTTTTTTATTGTGAGAAATTTTGTATTTTCCCTTATTCTATTTTTACATTTTTGGTATCTGTGCTTAGGATATTTTATGTACTTTGTAAAATATTAAAGGTTTTTGACAGGAACTATTTCTTTCGGGGCATAGGAGGCCACTTCCTGGGGCGCACACAGGATGTTTATAAACACATTGAATACACGTGGTTTTGAGGGTATTCCTGTTTGCGGATGGAAAAAATCAGAAAATGCCGTGTAGGTACCCTATTTTTTGGTGTCAGCTGATGTGACTGGTAACGTTTAACACTTCCTGCTAAATATTTTTTCATGAATTCGAATACCTGATTTTTAATGATTTTTTATTCTATATAGAATTACATAGTGAAAACAATTACCGGTGTGATACCTTGAAGGTGATCGTGTAAAATCATCTACCCCCATATTAAAGGCGGTTTTAATTTTATGAAGGCATATTTCAACAAAATATGTCATTTTATGAACTTTCTGTGTGAAAGCACACATTTTTAAATTTAGAAGCAGGGTTGACATTAATTTATACAGATTTCTATGTAAAATACTAATAATATGTTATGTTTCACCCTCAAAACTCCAAATTATGACTTTCAAAGTAAGATTATGCATCTGACATGTAGAAAGAAGTTAGAAAATGTTGGTTTTTTATTTTAGATGACTTTAAACTCTGTGCACCACCTGACCGCAGTCAATTATAGTGTATTCAGACTTTGCCGTGAAAGCACTTTAGGCTGATCTTTTCAAGAAAAGACTAATTCTGGGTTTGCGAATGAGTTTTCAACAAAAGCGACAACTGCGATAAAATGTGAAGAAGTAAAACATGTTTTTAAAAAGTGTTAAATTTTACAGAGACTGGGTTTACTTTCATTTTATTCACCTTAAGTGATTCATTTATTACTGGAGTGGAGGAATAGAAATAATGAAATGAGTTAAATTTGTCTAATAAAAGTAATGTACAAACAAAATTTATGAAGAATTTGTCAAAAATAAGAAGCTTATGACCAAAAATGCATAAATACTGTCAGGGCATGAGAGTGAATACTTATTCTGAGTCCCAACCATGCATCACACATATAGTACAGAATGTCACTTAGCACCATGGTATGCCTGTTATGGTTCTCTAGACTTTTTCCATGCTTTCGCAGCTGACATTCAAGATTTTTCAGTTTGCCGGAGAATGTTTTTTGTCATTTTACCACTTTTATGTAGGTGTTGACCCTCTCTTTTAAATTAAGTCTCAGTCAGGATGTTTATTTTAGCATGATTTGTTAAGCACAATAATGTACTGAAATATTAATAAATTACAAATTAAAGTGATGAAGAAATTTGACATATTTACACAATCAAAATATCAGAATAACCATAATTCAGCTAATAATGTGCCCTGTTCTTCTTTTGTCACTTCCTATATATTTTTTCAGCAGTTTTTGTACACCCACCCACCTCCAAGAATCATGGAGGATGGCCTGATATTAGTTTCTTTGTTGCATTTATTCACATTTAAAAGTGTTAAGACCCATAAAAATGTTTAAGATTTATATTTTTAAATTTAAATGTTGAATTTTTATGTAAATTTGGTGAAACAAAAAGCTGTAATCTTGAATTAATCATGCAAATTCATCAAACACCTTTGAAATTCCTGAGTAATTCAATGAAAAGAGGATAATTATGTATGTTCAATTGGAATTTCATGGCTAATTTGTGTCTGCAGAGAAAGCCAGTTACATAAATCACAACAATAAATTACATCTGAATTGTTTTCTCCATTTTCTTATCATCAAAGCAAGTTTAATGGAGTGTCAGAGCTGTCCAGAACCTCCCCAGATGCTGATATCATTTGGACTGCCCTGTGTTACAACACAGCTTTTAGATAAACTTCTGCATAGCAGGTTGTAGACAAGTACCTAGGCTTTATTTGGAACATAAATTGACCAGATGCAGATTTTATTATCAGCCTAATATTTAACAATTTCTGTAAATTCTGTCATTCTTAGGAGGGTAAAATGCAATTTTGTTATGTAATAATTGCATAATGGTCTCAGACTTGTGAATTATTTTTTGTTTGTTGTGAAGAACAGTGCATATACTCTCCACGGATACAAAATTGGTTGCCAGGCTTAGTCTATTAAGGATGAAATTCTGCTTCAAAATATGCACAAAAATCTTCTGTCAGAGTGCTCAGTGTGTATTCTTGACTGCTGTGGAGTAAGGGAGATAAATGCATCATATCTCCAGCAATAATGGGAATTAGATCCCCAGACTTCAGGATGTTAGTGACAGTTATTTAAGAAATCTCAGGTGCAAAAATGAAAAAAATCTGACAACTTCATAGGTCCTTCAAGGTATCACACCGGTAATTGACCAATCAAAATGAACTTAGTCAATTGTAGTTCCATACATAATAAAGAAATATTTTTTTTATTGTGAGAAATTTTGTATTTTCCCTTATTCTATTTTTACATTTTTGGTATCTGTGCTTAGGATATTTTATGTACTTTGTAAAATATTAAAGGTTTTTGACAGGAACTATTTCTTTCGGGGCATAGGAGGCCACTTCCTGGGGCGCACACAGGATGTTTATAAACACATTGAATACACGTGGTTTTGAGGGTATTCCTGTTTGCGGATGGAAAAAATCAGAAAATGCCGTGTAGGTACCCTATTTTTTGGTGTCAGCTGATGTGACTGGTAACGTTTAACACTTCCTGCTAAATATTTTTTCATGAATTCGAATACCTGATTTTTAATGATTTTTTATTCTATATAGAATTACATAGTGAAAACAATTACCGGTGTGATACCTTAAATGTGCAGTGTGATGATCAGAGATAACTCTTGTTAGAAATTAGTAACTCTCTAGTAGAGAGAAGATAACTTTTAGTCATCAGCCAATGAGAATCAAGTATGCTAATTAGAAAAGGTATAAAAGCGCTGTCTTCTCAGCGCAGAGACACAGCCAGACAGAGTCACACTCGGTCAGTTGGACAATCGAATAGAGAAGCTGCTGAAGTAAACTTGGATAAGGTGAGACAGGGATTAGACGTGACTGAACAAGTCTTTCCTTCCCTATCTTACATTTAAGTTAAACTTTTAATAATTAAAGTAAACTTAGTTATTCTTATAAATAGGTAAGCCAGCAGTTGAGACGCATTTGAGACTGTTAATTTTAATATAGAGCTAAATTGAGACTTCAATTATTTACCCCGTCCCAAAGGTTTTTGTACATAATTTCTCTTTGTTAGGTTCTCAGAAGTTATCTGAGCTTTCCCACGAATCACTTTTTGAGCAAGTAGCTCAGTTTAGATTGAGGATAATATTTTTTGTAAATATTTTTGATTATTTTTGTAACATCCGCTCGGTTACACGCCACATGCAGATTGGTTAAAAATGTATCTTGATATGGTTTCATCATACTATAATTCTTGACGTATTATTAATAAATGAGTAAATATTTAAATACAAACTGGTTTGAGTATACGAAGAGCAGTTCATACATGTATCTATATGTATTGGCATTTGCGTGACTGATATTTACGAAAAACAGCTGATCCACTTTTTAAGAAGCCGTTTCATTAAAACATTAAATATTTATTACATTGTTAAATATTTCTTTAAATCCCAAATAACTTGTTTACAGAATTAACAACAAATAAAATAGATCGCCATATTATCATTAAAAAAAAAAACAAAGATAAAAATGATATTTTACTAAATTTTTTCCAAAACAAAATTCTTAACCTTAATATTAGCTGAGGAAGTGACAACGTCGACTTTTCCAATAGTCATATCAAATTCTGAGTAGTGTAAAATGTTGATAAGTAAAATATATTTACCTCTCCTCAATATGTCTTAAGGTAACATGGTTAAATCGAAGAATGAAATTATAATAAAAGTAAATATTGACAGAAATATATTTTACATCTTCACTTGAAGTTCACATGCCATTGTTTATATTACACAAGATTCACTAATTTTCAAAATATATTTCCGGAAAACGCCATATTTAGACATGTTTGTGTATGTAACTTCCTTGAATTTATCAATTTGCGATCGATGTTCAAGTGCCACGTACACTTTTAATTGGATATTTACGGAAATAATGTTTTCTCAATAAATATTATTTATATACAATATTATCACCATAACTACAATATACATGGAAAGTCCTAAAACTGCCAGCACTTGCCGCATATGCTTTGTACATCATAAATAGCTCTATAGCATCTGTCAAAAGGAACAAAAAGTATATATTTAGCAATTCATTAAATCATTGCATAAATTAACAGATTTGACTGAACTTACTAATGAAGTTCTACATGCATATACATGTAGAAGTACTACAATGGAAAAAACCTTACAGTAGCAGTTCATGCTGTTTTGGAGGAATCTACTCATATAAGGTGTTTAAAAGAAAATTCGTTTGTCTCAAGTTTATTTTGCACTGAAGTGTGAATAACGTGGTTATATTACATTTTATTTGTTTCTTCGACACATTGATTACAAGAATTTGACATTTAACGAGTGCAAAATTTCATAAGCTATAGTATTCCAACGTTCGAGATGCAGTTGTTATATAAATAATAACAGGTTACACAGAAGTGTAATAAAATCAGGTGTACATTGGAGCACATTGTAATTTGCATGTTCTCAAATGTATATGTCTTCATGCGTAAACCCAAAAATCTACACGATTGCAATACTGGAATAGAAAGACTTCTATCAGGCGGTAGAGTGATGGGTGATCTTTCAAGTCACATAAAAAAAAACAATTTGTTGTGATTATCTAATATTTTGTTTAGTCGTTTAGTCATTCGTTTTTATACTCGCACTTTTTAAAGAAAGTTCGGGTATACTTTGTATACATGTAGTTATCCTGGTCTGTCCGTCCCTCAATCTGTCACACATTCTTCTTCCTTAAACTACTCGAATATTTTAAGTAGCCAATTTATCTTTTCGAAGATGATTGGTGGTGCCTTGAACATGTGCAAAACGATTTTGAAATTTTCACTTTAACCCTGGTGCCAAATGGGGCTGATAAAAACATTTTTCCCTACAAAAACCTGGTTTCCTGAACTCCTCTTAAACAATCCATATTTTCGATTGTGGTTGGGAGTGTCTTGTAGATGTGCAATCATAAATTAGGACAGATCTTACCCTTCCATGCTTATAGTAATAAATGGGAATTATGTCTAAATATACTGAGTATTCAACACCTACACATCTGTTATGTATTCAATATTATTGAATCTTTTGTTATTAGGGATGGAATACCTTAATAATAATAACTTAAAAATGTTCAGTTTCCACAGTTTTAATTATCTAAACGTGCAAAAAATCAAAATAAAGTTTTCTTTCTTCTTCATAAGTTATTAGAAAGATTAACGTTTTTAAACTCTTCCCAATTAGTTTAAAAAATAGCGATTTTTAAGAAAATTTTATCTCATAATTATCTTTTAATTTCGATGAATGAAGTCTTAAACTTCTTCTCATAAAAATATAGGGAAGATAAAAAATGTGAAATATATAAATCTTAAAAATATCACACAGGACTGAATCAATATGCCTCTGACCTTCATCAGGGGCACAAAACATGATTAGCTCAAAAAATTTACCAGTGTCTTTTGTTGTTTTCTAGTCTCAACAAAGCCTTCACAAAATGAACTTTTTTACAAAGAAAGAGGTGTTTAACGCAAGCCTTTACATGGTAATATCATCTATCCTTCTCCCTCCCTCTCCCCACTCCTTCCCCACACCTCTCTCTCCTACTCTCCCCTATCTCTCTCCCTCCCACTCTCTCTCTCTCCACCCACTCTCCACACTCTCTCCCAGCTTTGTCTCTCTCTTCCCCTCTCTCTCTCTCCCCACTCTCTCTATCCACTTTCTCTCCCATACTCTCTATATGCTCTCTCCATCCCTCACTCCCTCTCTCTCCCTTACCACTCCCTCTCCTCCCTCTCTCTCCCCATCTCTCTCCCTCCCCATCTCTGCTCCCTCTCTCTTTCTCTCCCCACTCGCTCTCTCCCCTCCCCCTCTCTCTCCCCCTTTCCGCTCTCTCTCCCCCACTCTCTTTTTACTCTCTCCCTCTACCCCCATTCTCTCCCTACCCACTCTTTCCATTCTCTCTCCCACCCTCTCTATCTGCTCTCTCTCCACACTCGGTCTCTCCCCTCCCACTCCCTCCCTTCTCTCCCCACTCTCTCTCCTCTCCCCACTCACTCTCCTCCCCACGCACTCTCTTCCCTCTCCACTCACTCACTCTCTCCCTCACTCTTCCCACTCGCTCTCTCCCCTCTCGCTCTCTCCCTCACTCTTCCCTCTCACTCTCCCTCCACCCACTTTCTCCTTCCCCACTCTTTCCATTCTCTCTCCCCACTCCCCTCTCACTCCCCCTCTCCACTCTCTCACTCTTTCCCTCCTCTCTCCCTCTCCCTCTATCCACTCTCTCTCTCCCCATCCACTCTCTCCCTCCCTCTCTCTCTCTCTCCCCACCCTATCTCCCTCCTCTCTCTCACCCTCACACTGCCCTCCCCACCCCATTCTCTCCCCACTCTCTCTCTCCTACTCTCTCTTTCTCTCCCCACACTCTCTCTCTCCTATCTCTCCCCACTATCTCCCCTCTATCTCCCTCTCTTTATTTTTTTTTTTGACCGTCTGACTCATTTATTATTAGACCCTGTGAAAAAACTAATATATATGCATAATACGTAGATGTTTCAAAGTTATTTACAATAAAATTAATGGAAAAAAATACCTATTCCAGAATAAAGACAAAATTCTTTCTGTTAGTAGAAAAGAAATTATAAAATGTTTATTCTTGATCTTTTTACTTTAAATTCGATTTGGCAAATTTGTTTATTTTTGCAAAACAATGAATGTAATCTAAAATTACAAGGGCGATAATTTCAAACAACAGAAAATACTGCTTCCCTGTTCACAATTTGTTCATTGCGTTATATGTTTGCGCATTTAATATGCTTGGAAAACAATATTTATATGCTTACTAACATGCAAGGAACATATGTCAGCTTGGAATCTAAGTTGGATATTTATTTGTTGTACCGTTATGAAAAATAAATGTGTGGCTCATG
>NW_026890162.1:0-15182 GCF_033153115.1 Saccostrea echinata
CTAAGAATGACAGAATTTACAGAAATTGTTAAATATTAGGCTGATAATAAAATCTGCATCTGGTCAATTTATGTTCCAAATAAAGCCTAGGTACTTGTCTACAACCTGCTATGCAGAAGTTTATCTAAAAGCTGTGTTGTAACACAGGGCAGTCCAAATGATATCAGCATCTGGGGAGGTTCTGGACAGCTCTGACACTCCATTAAACTTGCTTTGATGATAAGAAAATGGAGAAAACAATTCAGATGTAATTTATTGTTGTGATTTATGTAACTGGCTTTCTCTGCAGACACAAATTAGCCATGAAATTCCAATTGAACATACATAATTATCCTCTTTTCATTGAATTACTCAGGAATTTCAAAGGTGTTTGATGAATTTGCATGATTAATTCAAGATTACAGCTTTTTGTTTCACCAAATTTACATAAAAATTCAACATTTAAATTTAAAAATATAAATCTTAAACATTTTTATGGGTCTTAACACTTTTAAATGTGAATAAATGCAACAAAGAAACTAATATCAGGCCATCCTCCATGATTCTTGGAGGTGGGTGGGTGTACAAAAACTGCTGAAAAAATATATAGGAAGTGACAAAAGAAGAACAGGGCACATTATTAGCTGAATTATGGTTATTCTGATATTTTGATTGTGTAAATATGTCAAATTTCTTCATCACTTTAATTTGTAATTTATTAATATTTCAGTACATTATTGTGCTTAACAAATCATGCTAAAATAAACATCCTGACTGAGACTTAATTTAAAAGAGAGGGTCAACACCTACATAAAAGTGGTAAAATGACAAAAAACATTCTCCGGCAAACTGAAAAATCTTGAATGTCAGCTGCGAAAGCATGGAAAAAGTCTAGAGAACCATAACAGGCATACCATGGTGCTAAGTGACATTCTGTACTATATGTGTGATGCATGGTTGGGACTCAGAATAAGTATTCACTCTCATGCCCTGACAGTATTTATGCATTTTTGGTCATAAGCTTCTTATTTTTGACAAATTCTTCATAAATTTTGTTTGTACATTACTTTTATTAGACAAATTTAACTCATTTCATTATTTCTATTCCTCCACTCCAGTAATAAATGAATCACTTAAGGTGAATAAAATGAAAGTAAACCCAGTCTCTGTAAAATTTAACACTTTTTAAAAACATGTTTTACTTCTTCACATTTTATCGCAGTTGTCGCTTTTGTTGAAAACTCATTCGCAAACCCAGAATTAGTCTTTTCTTGAAAAGATCAGCCTAAAGTGCTTTCACGGCAAAGTCTGAATACACTATAATTGACTGCGGTCAGGTGGTGCACAGAGTTTAAAGTCATCTAAAATAAAAAACCAACATTTTCTAACTTCTTTCTACATGTCAGATGCATAATCTTACTTTGAAAGTCATAATTTGGAGTTTTGAGGGTGAAACATAACATATTATTAGTATTTTACATAGAAATCTGTATAAATTAATGTCAACCCTGCTTCTAAATTTAAAAATGTGTGCTTTCACACAGAAAGTTCATAAAATGACATATTTTGTTGAAATATGCCTTCATAAAATTAAAACCGCCTTTAATATGGGGGTAGATGATTTTACACGATCACCTTCAAGGTATCACACCGGTAATTGTTTTCACTATGTAATTCTATATAGAATAAAAAATCATTAAAAATCAGGTATTCGAATTCATGAAAAAATATTTAGCAGGAAGTGTTAAACGTTACCAGTCACATCAGCTGACACCAAAAAATAGGGTACCTACACGGCATTTTCTGATTTTTTCCATCCGCAAACAGGAATACCCTCAAAACCACGTGTATTCAATGTGTTTATAAACATCCTGTGTGCGCCCCAGGAAGTGGCCTCCTATGCCCCGAAAGAAATAGTTCCTGTCAAAAACCTTTAATATTTTACAAAGTACATAAAATATCCTAAGCACAGATACCAAAAATGTAAAAATAGAATAAGGGAAAATACAAAATTTCTCACAATAAAAAAAATATTTCTTTATTATGTATGGAACTACAATTGACTAAGTTCATTTTGATTGGTCAATTACCGGTGTGATACCTTGAAGGACCTATGAAGTTGTCAGATTTTTTTCATTTTTGCACCTGAGATTTCTTAAATAACTGTCACTAACATCCTGAAGTCTGGGGATCTAATTCCCATTATTGCTGGAGATATGATGCATTTATCTCCCTTACTCCACAGCAGTCAAGAATACACACTGAGCACTCTGACAGAAGATTTTTGTGCATATTTTGAAGCAGAATTTCATCCTTAATAGACTAAGCCTGGCAACCAATTTTGTATCCGTGGAGAGTATATGCACTGTTCTTCACAACAAACAAAAAATAATTCACAAGTCTGAGACCATTATGCAATTATTACATAACAAAATTGCATTTTACCCTCCTAAGAATGACAGAATTTACAGAAATTGTTAAATATTAGGCTGATAATAAAATCTGCATCTGGTCAATTTATGTTCCAAATAAAGCCTAGGTACTTGTCTACAACCTGCTATGCAGAAGTTTATCTAAAAGCTGTGTTGTAACACAGGGCAGTCCAAATGATATCAGCATCTGGGGAGGTTCTGGACAGCTCTGACACTCCATTAAACTTGCTTTGATGATAAGAAAATGGAGAAAACAATTCAGATGTAATTTATTGTTGTGATTTATGTAACTGGCTTTCTCTGCAGACACAAATTAGCCATGAAATTCCAATTGAACATACATAATTATCCTCTTTTCATTGAATTACTCAGGAATTTCAAAGGTGTTTGATGAATTTGCATGATTAATTCAAGATTACAGCTTTTTGTTTCACCAAATTTACATAAAAATTCAACATTTAAATTTAAAAATATAAATCTTAAACATTTTTATGGGTCTTAACACTTTTAAATGTGAATAAATGCAACAAAGAAACTAATATCAGGCCATCCTCCATGATTCTTGGAGGTGGGTGGGTGTACAAAAACTGCTGAAAAAATATATAGGAAGTGACAAAAGAAGAACAGGGCACATTATTAGCTGAATTATGGTTATTCTGATATTTTGATTGTGTAAATATGTCAAATTTCTTCATCACTTTAATTTGTAATTTATTAATATTTCAGTACATTATTGTGCTTAACAAATCATGCTAAAATAAACATCCTGACTGAGACTTAATTTAAAAGAGAGGGTCAACACCTACATAAAAGTGGTAAAATGACAAAAAACATTCTCCGGCAAACTGAAAAATCTTGAATGTCAGCTGCGAAAGCATGGAAAAAGTCTAGAGAACCATAACAGGCATACCATGGTGCTAAGTGACATTCTGTACTATATGTGTGATGCATGGTTGGGACTCAGAATAAGTATTCACTCTCATGCCCTGACAGTATTTATGCATTTTTGGTCATAAGCTTCTTATTTTTGACAAATTCTTCATAAATTTTGTTTGTACATTACTTTTATTAGACAAATTTAACTCATTTCATTATTTCTATTCCTCCACTCCAGTAATAAATGAATCACTTAAGGTGAATAAAATGAAAGTAAACCCAGTCTCTGTAAAATTTAACACTTTTTAAAAACATGTTTTACTTCTTCACATTTTATCGCAGTTGTCGCTTTTGTTGAAAACTCATTCGCAAACCCAGAATTAGTCTTTTCTTGAAAAGATCAGCCTAAAGTGCTTTCACGGCAAAGTCTGAATACACTATAATTGACTGCGGTCAGGTGGTGCACAGAGTTTAAAGTCATCTAAAATAAAAAACCAACATTTTCTAACTTCTTTCTACATGTCAGATGCATAATCTTACTTTGAAAGTCATAATTTGGAGTTTTGAGGGTGAAACATAACATATTATTAGTATTTTACATAGAAATCTGTATAAATTAATGTCAACCCTGCTTCTAAATTTAAAAATGTGTGCTTTCACACAGAAAGTTCATAAAATGACATATTTTGTTGAAATATGCCTTCATAAAATTAAAACCGCCTTTAATATGGGGGTAGATGATTTTACACGATCACCTTCAAGGTATCACACCGGTAATTGTTTTCACTATGTAATTCTATATAGAATAAAAAATCATTAAAAATCAGGTATTCGAATTCATGAAAAAATATTTAGCAGGAAGTGTTAAACGTTACCAGTCACATCAGCTGACACCAAAAAATAGGGTACCTACACGGCATTTTCTGATTTTTTCCATCCGCAAACAGGAATACCCTCAAAACCACGTGTATTCAATGTGTTTATAAACATCCTGTGTGCGCCCCAGGAAGTGGCCTCCTATGCCCCGAAAGAAATAGTTCCTGTCAAAAACCTTTAATATTTTACAAAGTACATAAAATATCCTAAGCACAGATACCAAAAATGTAAAAATAGAATAAGGGAAAATACAAAATTTCTCACAATAAAAAAAATATTTCTTTATTATGTATGGAACTACAATTGACTAAGTTCATTTTGATTGGTCAATTACCGGTGTGATACCTTGAAGGACCTATGAAGTTGTCAGATTTTTTTCATTTTTGCACCTGAGATTTCTTAAATAACTGTCACTAACATCCTGAAGTCTGGGGATCTAATTCCCATTATTGCTGGAGATATGATGCATTTATCTCCCTTACTCCACAGCAGTCAAGAATACACACTGAGCACTCTGACAGAAGATTTTTGTGCATATTTTGAAGCAGAATTTCATCCTTAATAGACTAAGCCTGGCAACCAATTTTGTATCCGTGGAGAGTATATGCACTGTTCTTCACAACAAACAAAAAATAATTCACAAGTCTGAGACCATTATGCAATTATTACATAACAAAATTGCATTTTACCCTCCTAAGAATGACAGAATTTACAGAAATTGTTAAATATTAGGCTGATAATAAAATCTGCATCTGGTCAATTTATGTTCCAAATAAAGCCTAGGTACTTGTCTACAACCTGCTATGCAGAAGTTTATCTAAAAGCTGTGTTGTAACACAGGGCAGTCCAAATGATATCAGCATCTGGGGAGGTTCTGGACAGCTCTGACACTCCATTAAACTTGCTTTGATGATAAGAAAATGGAGAAAACAATTCAGATGTAATTTATTGTTGTGATTTATGTAACTGGCTTTCTCTGCAGACACAAATTAGCCATGAAATTCCAATTGAACATACATAATTATCCTCTTTTCATTGAATTACTCAGGAATTTCAAAGGTGTTTGATGAATTTGCATGATTAATTCAAGATTACAGCTTTTTGTTTCACCAAATTTACATAAAAATTCAACATTTAAATTTAAAAATATAAATCTTAAACATTTTTATGGGTCTTAACACTTTTAAATGTGAATAAATGCAACAAAGAAACTAATATCAGGCCATCCTCCATGATTCTTGGAGGTGGGTGGGTGTACAAAAACTGCTGAAAAAATATATAGGAAGTGACAAAAGAAGAACAGGGCACATTATTAGCTGAATTATGGTTATTCTGATATTTTGATTGTGTAAATATGTCAAATTTCTTCATCACTTTAATTTGTAATTTATTAATATTTCAGTACATTATTGTGCTTAACAAATCATGCTAAAATAAACATCCTGACTGAGACTTAATTTAAAAGAGAGGGTCAACACCTACATAAAAGTGGTAAAATGACAAAAAACATTCTCCGGCAAACTGAAAAATCTTGAATGTCAGCTGCGAAAGCATGGAAAAAGTCTAGAGAACCATAACAGGCATACCATGGTGCTAAGTGACATTCTGTACTATATGTGTGATGCATGGTTGGGACTCAGAATAAGTATTCACTCTCATGCCCTGACAGTATTTATGCATTTTTGGTCATAAGCTTCTTATTTTTGACAAATTCTTCATAAATTTTGTTTGTACATTACTTTTATTAGACAAATTTAACTCATTTCATTATTTCTATTCCTCCACTCCAGTAATAAATGAATCACTTAAGGTGAATAAAATGAAAGTAAACCCAGTCTCTGTAAAATTTAACACTTTTTAAAAACATGTTTTACTTCTTCACATTTTATCGCAGTTGTCGCTTTTGTTGAAAACTCATTCGCAAACCCAGAATTAGTCTTTTCTTGAAAAGATCAGCCTAAAGTGCTTTCACGGCAAAGTCTGAATACACTATAATTGACTGCGGTCAGGTGGTGCACAGAGTTTAAAGTCATCTAAAATAAAAAACCAACATTTTCTAACTTCTTTCTACATGTCAGATGCATAATCTTACTTTGAAAGTCATAATTTGGAGTTTTGAGGGTGAAACATAACATATTATTAGTATTTTACATAGAAATCTGTATAAATTAATGTCAACCCTGCTTCTAAATTTAAAAATGTGTGCTTTCACACAGAAAGTTCATAAAATGACATATTTTGTTGAAATATGCCTTCATAAAATTAAAACCGCCTTTAATATGGGGGTAGATGATTTTACACGATCACCTTCAAGGTATCACACCGGTAATTGTTTTCACTATGTAATTCTATATAGAATAAAAAATCATTAAAAATCAGGTATTCGAATTCATGAAAAAATATTTAGCAGGAAGTGTTAAACGTTACCAGTCACATCAGCTGACACCAAAAAATAGGGTACCTACACGGCATTTTCTGATTTTTTCCATCCGCAAACAGGAATACCCTCAAAACCACGTGTATTCAATGTGTTTATAAACATCCTGTGTGCGCCCCAGGAAGTGGCCTCCTATGCCCCGAAAGAAATAGTTCCTGTCAAAAACCTTTAATATTTTACAAAGTACATAAAATATCCTAAGCACAGATACCAAAAATGTAAAAATAGAATAAGGGAAAATACAAAATTTCTCACAATAAAAAAAATATTTCTTTATTATGTATGGAACTACAATTGACTAAGTTCATTTTGATTGGTCAATTACCGGTGTGATACCTTGAAGGACCTATGAAGTTGTCAGATTTTTTTCATTTTTGCACCTGAGATTTCTTAAATAACTGTCACTAACATCCTGAAGTCTGGGGATCTAATTCCCATTATTGCTGGAGATATGATGCATTTATCTCCCTTACTCCACAGCAGTCAAGAATACACACTGAGCACTCTGACAGAAGATTTTTGTGCATATTTTGAAGCAGAATTTCATCCTTAATAGACTAAGCCTGGCAACCAATTTTGTATCCGTGGAGAGTATATGCACTGTTCTTCACAACAAACAAAAAATAATTCACAAGTCTGAGACCATTATGCAATTATTACATAACAAAATTGCATTTTACCCTCCTAAGAATGACAGAATTTACAGAAATTGTTAAATATTAGGCTGATAATAAAATCTGCATCTGGTCAATTTATGTTCCAAATAAAGCCTAGGTACTTGTCTACAACCTGCTATGCAGAAGTTTATCTAAAAGCTGTGTTGTAACACAGGGCAGTCCAAATGATATCAGCATCTGGGGAGGTTCTGGACAGCTCTGACACTCCATTAAACTTGCTTTGATGATAAGAAAATGGAGAAAACAATTCAGATGTAATTTATTGTTGTGATTTATGTAACTGGCTTTCTCTGCAGACACAAATTAGCCATGAAATTCCAATTGAACATACATAATTATCCTCTTTTCATTGAATTACTCAGGAATTTCAAAGGTGTTTGATGAATTTGCATGATTAATTCAAGATTACAGCTTTTTGTTTCACCAAATTTACATAAAAATTCAACATTTAAATTTAAAAATATAAATCTTAAACATTTTTATGGGTCTTAACACTTTTAAATGTGAATAAATGCAACAAAGAAACTAATATCAGGCCATCCTCCATGATTCTTGGAGGTGGGTGGGTGTACAAAAACTGCTGAAAAAATATATAGGAAGTGACAAAAGAAGAACAGGGCACATTATTAGCTGAATTATGGTTATTCTGATATTTTGATTGTGTAAATATGTCAAATTTCTTCATCACTTTAATTTGTAATTTATTAATATTTCAGTACATTATTGTGCTTAACAAATCATGCTAAAATAAACATCCTGACTGAGACTTAATTTAAAAGAGAGGGTCAACACCTACATAAAAGTGGTAAAATGACAAAAAACATTCTCCGGCAAACTGAAAAATCTTGAATGTCAGCTGCGAAAGCATGGAAAAAGTCTAGAGAACCATAACAGGCATACCATGGTGCTAAGTGACATTCTGTACTATATGTGTGATGCATGGTTGGGACTCAGAATAAGTATTCACTCTCATGCCCTGACAGTATTTATGCATTTTTGGTCATAAGCTTCTTATTTTTGACAAATTCTTCATAAATTTTGTTTGTACATTACTTTTATTAGACAAATTTAACTCATTTCATTATTTCTATTCCTCCACTCCAGTAATAAATGAATCACTTAAGGTGAATAAAATGAAAGTAAACCCAGTCTCTGTAAAATTTAACACTTTTTAAAAACATGTTTTACTTCTTCACATTTTATCGCAGTTGTCGCTTTTGTTGAAAACTCATTCGCAAACCCAGAATTAGTCTTTTCTTGAAAAGATCAGCCTAAAGTGCTTTCACGGCAAAGTCTGAATACACTATAATTGACTGCGGTCAGGTGGTGCACAGAGTTTAAAGTCATCTAAAATAAAAAACCAACATTTTCTAACTTCTTTCTACATGTCAGATGCATAATCTTACTTTGAAAGTCATAATTTGGAGTTTTGAGGGTGAAACATAACATATTATTAGTATTTTACATAGAAATCTGTATAAATTAATGTCAACCCTGCTTCTAAATTTAAA
This sequence comes from Saccostrea echinata, assembly GCF_033153115.1. NCBI lineage: Eukaryota > Metazoa > Mollusca > Bivalvia > Ostreida > Ostreidae > Saccostrea > Saccostrea echinata. The sequence continues at coordinate 8,789 of NW_026890162.1, forward strand.
AATGTGTGCTTTCACACAGAAAGTTCATAAAATGACATATTTTGTTGAAATATGCCTTCATAAAATTAAAACCGCCTTTAATATGGGGGTAGATGATTTTACACGATCACCTTCAAGGTATCACACCGGTAATTGTTTTCACTATGTAATTCTATATAGAATAAAAAATCATTAAAAATCAGGTATTCGAATTCATGAAAAAATATTTAGCAGGAAGTGTTAAACGTTACCAGTCACATCAGCTGACACCAAAAAATAGGGTACCTACACGGCATTTTCTGATTTTTTCCATCCGCAAACAGGAATACCCTCAAAACCACGTGTATTCAATGTGTTTATAAACATCCTGTGTGCGCCCCAGGAAGTGGCCTCCTATGCCCCGAAAGAAATAGTTCCTGTCAAAAACCTTTAATATTTTACAAAGTACATAAAATATCCTAAGCACAGATACCAAAAATGTAAAAATAGAATAAGGGAAAATACAAAATTTCTCACAATAAAAAAAATATTTCTTTATTATGTATGGAACTACAATTGACTAAGTTCATTTTGATTGGTCAATTACCGGTGTGATACCTTGAAGGACCTATGAAGTTGTCAGATTTTTTTCATTTTTGCACCTGAGATTTCTTAAATAACTGTCACTAACATCCTGAAGTCTGGGGATCTAATTCCCATTATTGCTGGAGATATGATGCATTTATCTCCCTTACTCCACAGCAGTCAAGAATACACACTGAGCACTCTGACAGAAGATTTTTGTGCATATTTTGAAGCAGAATTTCATCCTTAATAGACTAAGCCTGGCAACCAATTTTGTATCCGTGGAGAGTATATGCACTGTTCTTCACAACAAACAAAAAATAATTCACAAGTCTGAGACCATTATGCAATTATTACATAACAAAATTGCATTTTACCCTCCTAAGAATGACAGAATTTACAGAAATTGTTAAATATTAGGCTGATAATAAAATCTGCATCTGGTCAATTTATGTTCCAAATAAAGCCTAGGTACTTGTCTACAACCTGCTATGCAGAAGTTTATCTAAAAGCTGTGTTGTAACACAGGGCAGTCCAAATGATATCAGCATCTGGGGAGGTTCTGGACAGCTCTGACACTCCATTAAACTTGCTTTGATGATAAGAAAATGGAGAAAACAATTCAGATGTAATTTATTGTTGTGATTTATGTAACTGGCTTTCTCTGCAGACACAAATTAGCCATGAAATTCCAATTGAACATACATAATTATCCTCTTTTCATTGAATTACTCAGGAATTTCAAAGGTGTTTGATGAATTTGCATGATTAATTCAAGATTACAGCTTTTTGTTTCACCAAATTTACATAAAAATTCAACATTTAAATTTAAAAATATAAATCTTAAACATTTTTATGGGTCTTAACACTTTTAAATGTGAATAAATGCAACAAAGAAACTAATATCAGGCCATCCTCCATGATTCTTGGAGGTGGGTGGGTGTACAAAAACTGCTGAAAAAATATATAGGAAGTGACAAAAGAAGAACAGGGCACATTATTAGCTGAATTATGGTTATTCTGATATTTTGATTGTGTAAATATGTCAAATTTCTTCATCACTTTAATTTGTAATTTATTAATATTTCAGTACATTATTGTGCTTAACAAATCATGCTAAAATAAACATCCTGACTGAGACTTAATTTAAAAGAGAGGGTCAACACCTACATAAAAGTGGTAAAATGACAAAAAACATTCTCCGGCAAACTGAAAAATCTTGAATGTCAGCTGCGAAAGCATGGAAAAAGTCTAGAGAACCATAACAGGCATACCATGGTGCTAAGTGACATTCTGTACTATATGTGTGATGCATGGTTGGGACTCAGAATAAGTATTCACTCTCATGCCCTGACAGTATTTATGCATTTTTGGTCATAAGCTTCTTATTTTTGACAAATTCTTCATAAATTTTGTTTGTACATTACTTTTATTAGACAAATTTAACTCATTTCATTATTTCTATTCCTCCACTCCAGTAATAAATGAATCACTTAAGGTGAATAAAATGAAAGTAAACCCAGTCTCTGTAAAATTTAACACTTTTTAAAAACATGTTTTACTTCTTCACATTTTATCGCAGTTGTCGCTTTTGTTGAAAACTCATTCGCAAACCCAGAATTAGTCTTTTCTTGAAAAGATCAGCCTAAAGTGCTTTCACGGCAAAGTCTGAATACACTATAATTGACTGCGGTCAGGTGGTGCACAGAGTTTAAAGTCATCTAAAATAAAAAACCAACATTTTCTAACTTCTTTCTACATGTCAGATGCATAATCTTACTTTGAAAGTCATAATTTGGAGTTTTGAGGGTGAAACATAACATATTATTAGTATTTTACATAGAAATCTGTATAAATTAATGTCAACCCTGCTTCTAAATTTAAAAATGTGTGCTTTCACACAGAAAGTTCATAAAATGACATATTTTGTTGAAATATGCCTTCATAAAATTAAAACCGCCTTTAATATGGGGGTAGATGATTTTACACGATCACCTTCAAGGTATCACACCGGTAATTGTTTTCACTATGTAATTCTATATAGAATAAAAAATCATTAAAAATCAGGTATTCGAATTCATGAAAAAATATTTAGCAGGAAGTGTTAAACGTTACCAGTCACATCAGCTGACACCAAAAAATAGGGTACCTACACGGCATTTTCTGATTTTTTCCATCCGCAAACAGGAATACCCTCAAAACCACGTGTATTCAATGTGTTTATAAACATCCTGTGTGCGCCCCAGGAAGTGGCCTCCTATGCCCCGAAAGAAATAGTTCCTGTCAAAAACCTTTAATATTTTACAAAGTACATAAAATATCCTAAGCACAGATACCAAAAATGTAAAAATAGAATAAGGGAAAATACAAAATTTCTCACAATAAAAAAAATATTTCTTTATTATGTATGGAACTACAATTGACTAAGTTCATTTTGATTGGTCAATTACCGGTGTGATACCTTGAAATTCATCTTTAAGCAGTGATACTTTTCTTATGAATGCATGTTTGTCCTTTCTTTGAATGTTCAAACACAAAACTAACTATAATACTAGTCACTTTATTGGATGCATCCACATAACTTCATGTTTATGTGAAATATCTGGTTCCTTATAGGTATAAAAAACGGATGCAATTACAATGTTAAATTTAAGGGGGTCGACTGGGGTTTTCATTGTGCAATACTTCGCGCAGCATAGTAAAATAAAGCGTATTTACTCCTTTAAAGCAACTATTTTTACATAATTTATAAAAATTAACAAATTCAGGAAATCTCAGGTTAAAAAATCTAATTACCTTTTTAAATTACTGATTTTTTGAATGATTTTTCAAATGATGGGTAGATAGACGTCGTAATAGTGTGTTTTTGACGTTATGAATAACCAAGATTCTTTAAGCGAGATCATTAATTATGCCATAAAATAAAAAGTATAAAATGCATGCTTTTGAAATTTTAAACACAGGAAATTGAGAATCTAACAATCATTTTTAGTACTTTTTATGTAAATCTGTGGTATCTGTCATGTTTTGTTCTATATAAACAGGAAAATATCATGAATTTTGACATTTTTAGATGCCCCCTCTGGAAACTAGACGGTAGAATTTTGTGTTTCTTGCACAAAATGTACAATATAGTATTACCCATCAAATAATATAATTTCAGCAAAAAGTCTATTGTAGCATTTGTATAATTTGCTCCGAAGTGCGAAAAAATGGAATTTTCCTATATACTCCTATAGTAAATGTACCTGTATTTTGAGATGGTCCCTAAAAAATAACCAAACGGTAGATTTTCACTAAACTTGGAAAGTATACTGAAGTCAATGTAAGGTGCATATGGTATAAAATTAAAGAGTTTCTCTATAGTAGTTTTCACACAACAAAACCCCAGTCGGCTCCCTTAAGGGAAAGCCTCATTACATATTCTAGATTTAAATGCACCTTTTTAATGACAAGAAATGCAAGGTAAAACAGGAAATGTTTGACGTTTACTTTCAGATGCTGCAAGAAGATAAGAACGTAGGATGGAATGGTAATAATTCACACATTCCCCTGAATCTAGAAAACTGGAATACACATATGTCATGGATCTATCTTCCGTCATTGGTTCTGGTGACCCTGTGCTCTGTGATGGGTCTTATCGCGAACTCGGCAGTCATACTCGTTTTTATAGCACGACTTCGTCACTCCCGCGATGACCGATACTTCATACCTTACCTATCAATCGTTGACTTTATCGGCCTCGTCCTTAATATGGTTGCAATATGGACACAATATTACAGTAGTATAATGGATGGGGATGGTTTGGCTCTGTTGTGTAAATTGTTTTGGTACCTCTGCTCTGTTATTGGATGTTTGTCTGCATTTATGTTGATTGGTATTGCCGTTCAGAGGTATTTGAAAATCTGCAGACCTTGCGGAAAGCAAATGACATTAAAATATAGGCGACTATTATTAATTGCTGCTCTCCTCATATCGACAACCATTACAATACCAATTCTACCAATTTACGATGTTGTTCCAATATATAGTTCTAGATTCAATGCTACTGGTTACGTTTGCAAACAAGATCAAACCCATTGGCACAACAGTGAGTCCATCATCTACAACATATTACTTTTCTCTCTCGTCTTTGTTAATATTTCATGCTTAGTGATTCTGTACAGCCTAATTGGAAGAACAATTTTTCAGCAAACGAACCTGAAAAAGAAACGACGAACAAGTGCCAAAAGAAGAATCGGACTGCTCAAACAAGAAACTAACATCGACTTAGAATTCCCGACCATGACAAACCAAGGAGAGGAAACATCAGAACGATTCCAAACTGATGACCAGCTTGAACATTGCGACTCCAAATATTCACACATTATTCAAACGGACAAAACGGCGAGCACAAAGTCTTTAGGGCGGTATTACCGGAAGCTGAATAGAAGAACGGACCAGTTTACGTGCATGTTCATGACAATAACTGTTGTTGCTATGGTGAGTTACATTCCTAAAGCTACTTTGCTGATTGTTGAGTCCTTGGATGCCACTTTCTGGGATGGTCTCTCCGATAATTTTCGGCGATTTGTTGAGGTGATCTACAGACTCCATGTTCTCCACCACACCAGTAACGCTTTTATCTACTGTTCTTTCGACGCACGGTTTCGGTCTGAGATCAAGAATACCCTAAATCTGATACATTTAATGAGAAACTGATGTTATGAACGCGAAAAAAAATGAAGAGAGAATGAGTATCTTAAGACTCATAACGGGAATAAAAGTATATCTTTGAGAGACTAATGGGCTGAGACCAAAAGAATACATAAAAAAGGCTTTGAATTCAATAAAACAATAAATTTGTGAACAGGGAAAAGTCAGACCCCTGAAAACACCAGTGGTTGGATCAGGTAAAATGGAGGATTAAACAGCCTTCTCAATCGGGCACACCCGCTGTGAACCCTTTGTCTTGATCGTGTGTTAGACCAAACCCACATCCTTGATGACTCTGCCTATTACAGCGTTCTGTAATAGCTTTTAGTACTCAGGATGTAACAAAAATGGCGAAAAGCAATTGCTGCAGACCATGAATAGGGTGAACTTACACCCTACTTTAAATCCTGTCGGGACCACTTATTTTTTTGTTTCGTACATATCTTAGCCAAATGTGGAATCTTAATCAATAGATGATTTAGTTCATCTGCTTTATGAAAACTGTATCTATTAGTGATTATAAATGTATGATACTCAACAACAAGTGTATATAATAACGAGACTGGTGGAACCATAGACTTAGAGTTTTGCTGATTGTCTGCAATTCGACCTTTCAGTTCAAAAATCACTTAAAGACCCTGATGATTTGTTCATATGTGTCATTAATAAAACATCCATTATTAATAAAAAGCACAAACAAGAATTTTATTTGTTTGATTTTCATCCTAGAAATAGTAAACTGAAGTGAAACAAGGTACAACTACAAAACACGGCATTTATATACTAGGTTGCTGCGTTTGTTGCTTAGTGCAATTTAGACTATTAGTAAGTTTTGACATTGTAGATGTTAAGTGTCATGAGACATAGCTTCTAGAACAGAGAATGAAAATATTTTATGTAAGCAGAACGAAGAAAACGATTTATTTAGACAGCCTTAATAAGACGGGGGAACCATCAGAAAATGAAGCCAGTGCGAGTTTTGATATCCTATCATTGATAAGACTATCATGAAATCATAGGGGTTTTTTTTTAAACCGCAGCGTTTTATGGAAGAAAGCACTGCTCAAACAACCTGTTTGTTCCTTAAACTTCAATTTGCCAACAAAGGAATTGACGCAGTTAATATAAGTAATCTTCTGAATCGCAAAAAGGTCCA